>NC_084615.1:45024777-45032277 GCF_033978795.1 Nerophis ophidion
AGTTTTTATTTGGAGCTTGTTTGGTACTTTTGTCTTTGTAAAATGTATGACTTTTGTCTTTCCAACAGAGAATCTTAAACCTCAAGCCGTTCCCCAGTCTTGAACATTATTTACCACTTTGTTAGTTTTTTGATTATTTCTTTTGACTCTAAATAATATACTAGTCTTTCATTAATCTTTTTTTTTTTTTTTTTTTTCCATTACTTTTCCCCAAATTTATAATTTCCTGCCTCTTCCGGGTCTTACCCTGACTTGCATATTGGAATTGTTACCGCTAATTTTCCCCTCTGCCGGTCATTCTCCTTCTTCATATATCCTGTCATATCATTTCAAGACCACTTCTTTGACGATGCTACCTAAGTTTTTGATCATTTGATAACCCGCTAGGTCTTTCCCCGGTGACGTATTTTTAACCTTTTTCAAAATTCGAACCATTTCATTCAAAGAAAATGTCATATCCATAGTGTTGGTAAAGCTATTATCGTTGTCTTCCATCATTTCCCCAATATTTAAACTCATTGTTTTTTCTCTCTTTTGTTTTTCCACATTTCTCAAATTATCATTACTGTGCACTTTAACACATTTTTTTGCTAAAGGTTCTGCTGTTTCTTTACCCGTGACTACATCTTCTTTGATAAATGTGGCACATCATCCTCTTTACCCTTCATTCCTATCTTTACGAATCGTTATATATCCTTTTATTATAAAGTTAAATTTTGGCTTCAGCCCTGTTTCTTGAATACAAATTATACGTGGTTTAGTTTTCATATTTTTAATATATCCCTTTAATTCATGTTCGGTTGCTATCAAACTTCTGGCATTCCACCGGATAATTAACAGGGTGTTGGAATGTGGTAACATGACTCCGTCACGTCTACTCTCCGTAGTACAGCTTGCACCCGGTACCAAGATAGTTCTTTCAACAACTTTGATGCTGCTTTGACAATTATTTTGATCTTCTCAGTCTTATTTTTACTTTCATTTTGTATCAAAGCTGAGTTGTGCTCTCTGGTTTATTTTGCAAATGAACCGACAGAACATGATCATGTACAAGACTCGCCTACCCACAATGCACTGCAGCCCAACGCTCCTGGTCGGATGTTTTTTTCGGGGTTCATGGAGAGATGCGGTAAAGAGTGGTAGCCAAGACACACGGTCACACACGGTCACACACGGTCACACACGGTCACACTCGGCAATTATTTTGACCTGGGGAGCAGATATAGAGGAAAAAATGTGTCTGGGGGGCCGGGATATCTGATTTTCAGGTACAAAAAACTTCACAATGACACAAAATAAACACAACAGTTAAACCTCACACTAAAAAACAAGACATTGACTTGTACGTTCAAAAGACAGAATAGAACAAGTCAAGACATGCAATGCCATCTACAAAATGTTATGTAAATGTTAGTCATTACACACGCGGCTATGGTTTTGATGTATTTGTTACAGACATGTTTACGTCAAGTAACATCACATGGTTCCATTTGCACCTTTCAACAAATCTGAAAAGGAATATTAAGAAGTAAAACTTATATTTAATCCTACCTCTTCTCCGAGCACACGGTGACTGTACATACGGGTCGAAAAATGTTGACCTAATTCAGCATTTCTCAAAGTGTGGGGAATAGAGACATGACAGGTGGGGCGCGAGGAAAGGGAGGAAATTTTTTATTTTTGATTTTTTTTTTTTTTTTACTATGCTTTCATTTTCTATACACACTGTAAATCACTTTGTGATTCTGTCTGTGAAATCCGCCGTATAAATAAATGTAAATTACTTATTTTTCCTGTAGGCTTTAAATTTCTCGGCAGGAGCGAAAGTTTGACAGACATAGCAACAGTAACTTTTGCAGGCAGGGCTAAGAGGAACAAACTTTCGCGCGGATGGGTAGCAGGCTAATGTGCGGACCACAATTACACAAAATGGATACATTTGCAACTCGCACCTCAAAGGTCTGCGGAGAAACAAAAATATGACGGGTCTAATCAACCAAAAAGTCAACCTAAAAGAAAATATGGCGAAGGGTATCTTGCTCTTGGATTCACGGCAGCGGAGGTGGGGGCAGAGGAGAGACCCCTGTGTGTTCTTTGTCTAAAACGGCTAGCAGCAGACAGCCTGAGACCCAACAAAGTAAAGAGACAACTCGAGACCACACATGATGTCCAATAAATTGTTTTGTTGGGGCGATGGGGGTAGGTGGGCCTTGAGTCTAAAGTGGTGATGACAGAAAAAAAAAAAGTTTGAGAAGCCCTGACCTAATTGTACGGATCTCACTTTAAACGGCAAACCGATCATTTAAATGTTTTCACTTTGAATATGAAACGAGGAGTAAAATGTACAATATTATCAATTATTTCACAAGGACATGTTTTAAGGATATTGTACAGTATAATTAAATCTAAAATGAATGTGATCACTTTCAGGATCATTTTATTTTTAGCCAGTAAACAACTGTTATGTACTTTTGAATCGGGTTTTCAAAAAAAAAGAAAAAGGGAGGGACAATCAAGGATCAACAATGGCACGACTTTCACTAGCTTGCGTGAGGTCAAAAGACAAGAGATTTTAGACCAATGCTGCTTTGGATCTGTTCCTGCTAAACTAGTTAGTGACTTTCAATGCTCAAATCAGAATAATAATACTAATTTTAGCTACTGGAAATTTGTGTGGTAGCAATGAATACCCACCAGCGCGATACTTTGCAGTTCCACACTGACCAACCACGCAACAAACTCAAAAGAACTGTACAAGGAAAAAACAATGCAGTGACTTCAAACTGCAAATATAAGGTTTGAGTAAAATATGTAGGTTGGTGTGAATGTTGTCCGTCTATCTATGTTGATCCTGCAATGAGGGGGCGACTTGTCCAGGGTGTACACCTCCTTCCACCCGATTGTAGCTGAGATAGGCGCCAGCGACCCCCACGTCCCCAATAAGTGGTAGAAAACTGTGGAAAGTTCAGTAATACAGAATCATTGTGGCATTATCGTGTCAGTTGGACGCTAAATGCGCTAGTCCTCATGGTAAATGTGGTTTTCCTTTTGGGAAAACGCCATCGCTTTGGTTCACTGGTGCGGCCAATATAAACCAAAACTGAAAATTCTTAAGTGGGGCTTTAAGTAGAGTTTATAAATCTTGTATCTGTGCCACATATAGCCTTATTTCAGTGTCAACAGTCTCCAGCTTACTTGCTACACATGTTTTGGCTCTGCCCATCCCTGTGCAGTTATTGGACCGACATTTTTAATACTTTGTCTGTTGTTGTAATTACCTACTAGGCCTTCTTTGCCTTTATTTGTTGTTGTATCTTTATGTTAGCAATTGGGACTTTTTGAATGAAATTGTCTGTGGCTCCATGTTAACGAAGTTGCCTGTACTATTTGACTGATGCATTTTATTGATTGATTTATTATTTTTCTTTCTTTTTCGTTTTGTCTCCTCAGAAAAAAAATTTGGTAACTTTGTTTGTTTTATAACTTGTGCCATGATAGCAGTAATTGCACAAAGGCATTCTTCTTCTTTTAGTTTTCTGACAGCACGTAGGCGTTCGCATCAACTTTCGTCTTTTTAACAAATGGGTAAAGGGGGAATGATGTATGCCGTAAAACTAGTTGGCACATTTAATATTTAATAATAATGAATATTGTAAAATTCTATAATTTTTGTTATTTAAAGGGGAAAACCCGATTCAAAAGTACATAACAGTTGTTTACTGGCTAAAAATAAAATGATCCTGAAAGTGATCACATTCATTTTAGATTTAATTATACTGTACAATATCCTTAAAACATGTCCTTGTGAAATAATTGATAATATTGTACATTTTACTCCTCGTTTCATATTCAAAGTGAAAACATTTAAATGATCGGTTTGCCGTTTAAAGTGAGATCCGTACCATTAGGTCAGGGCTTCTCAAACTTTTTTTTTTTCTGTCATCACCACTTTAGACTCAAGGCCCACCTACCCCCATCGCCCCAACAAAACAATTTATTGGACATCATGTGTGGTCTCGAGTTGTCTCTTTACTTTGTTGGGTCTCAGGCTGTCTGCTGCTAGCCGTTTTAGACAAAGAACACACAGGGGTCTCTCCTCTGCCCCCACCTCCGCTGCCGTGAATCCAAGAGCAAGATACCCTTCGCCATATTTTCTTTTAGGTTGACTTTTTGGTTGATTAGACCCGTCATATTTTTGTTTCTCCGCAGACCTTTGAGGTGCGAGTTGCAAATGTATCCATTTTGTGTAATTGTGGTCCGCACATTAGCCTGCTACCCATCCGCGCGAAAGTTTGTTCCTCTTAGCCCTGCCTGCAAAAGTTACTGTTGCTATGTCTGTCAAACTTTCGCTCCTGCCGAGAAATTTAAAGCCTACAGGAAAAATAAGTAATTTACATTTATTTATACGGCGGATTTCACAGACAGAATCACAAAGTGATTTACAGTGTGTATAGAAAATGAAAGCATAGTAAAAAAAAAAAAAAATCAAAAATAAAAAATTTCCTCCCTTTCCTCGCGCCCCACCTGTCATGTCTCTATTCCCCACACTTTGAGAAATGCTGAATTAGGTCAACATTTTTCGACCCGTATGTACAGTCACCGTGTGCTCGGAGAAGAGGTAGGATTAAATATAAGTTTTACTTCTTAATATTCCTTTTCAGATTTGTTGAAAGGTGCAAATGGAACCATGTGATGTTACTTGACGTAAACATGTCTGTAACAAATACATCAAAACCATAGCCGCGTGTGTAATGACTAACATTTACATAACATTTTGTAGATGGCATTGCATGTCTTGACTTGTTCTATTCTGTCTTTTGAACGTACAAGTCAATGTCTTGTTTTTTAGTGTGAGGTTTAACTGTTGTGTTTATTTTGTGTCATTGTGAAGTTTTTTGTACCTGAAAATCAGATATCCCGGCCCCCCAGACACATTTTTTCCTCTATATCTGCTCCCCAGGTCAAAATAATTGCCGAGTGTGACCGTGTGTGACCGTGTGTGACCGTGTGTGACCGTGTGTCTTGGCTACCACTCTTTACCGCATCTCTCCATGAACCCCGAAAAAAACATCCGACCAGGAGCGTTGGGCTGCAGTGCATTGTGGGTAGGCGAGTCTTGTACATGATCATGTTCTGTCGGTTCATTTGCAAAATAAACCAGAGAGCACAACTCAGCTTTGATACAAAATGAAAGTAAAAATAAGACTGAGAAGATCAAAATAATTGTCAAAGCAGCATCAAAGTTGTTGAAAGAACTATCTTGGTACCGGGTGCAAGCTGTACTACGGAGAGTAGACGTGACGGAGTCATGTTACCACATTCCAACACCCTGTTAATTATCCGGTGGAATGCCAGAAGTTTGATAGCAACCGAACATGAATTAAAGGGATATATTAAAAATATGAAAACTAAACCACGTATAATTTGTATTCAAGAAACAGGGCTGAAGCCAAAATTTAACTTTATAATAAAAGGATATATAACGATTCGTAAAGATAGGAATGAAGGGTAAAGAGGATGATGTGCCACATTTATCAAAGAAGATGTAGTCACGGGTAAAGAAACAGCAGAACCTTTAGCAAAAAAATGTGTTAAAGTGCACAGTAATGATAATTTGAGAAATGTGGAAAAACAAAAGAGAGAAAAAACAATGAGTTTAAATATTGGGGAAATGATGGAAGACAACGATAATAGCTTTACCAACACTATGGATATGACATTTTCTTTGAATGAAATGGTTCGAATTTTGAAAAAGGTTAAAAATACGTCACCGGGGAAAGACCTAGCGGGTTATCAAATGATCAAAAACTTAGGTAGCATCGTCAAAGAAGTGGTCTTGAAATGATATGACAGGATATATGAAGAAGGAGAATGACCGGCAGAGGGGAAAATTAGCGGTAACAATTCCAATATGCAAGTCAGGGTAAGACCCGGAAGAGGCAGGAAATTATAAATTTGGGGAAAAGTAATGGAAAAAAAAAAAAAAAAAAAAGATTAATGAAAGACTAGTATATTATTTAGAGTCAAAAGAAATAATCAAAAAACTAACAAAGTGGTAAATAATGTTCAAGACTGGGGAACGGCTTGAGGTTTAAGATTCTCTGTTGGAAAGACAAAAGTCATACATTTTACAAAGACAAAAGTACCAAACAAGCTCCAAATAAAAACTCTAAGGTGAAAATATAGAAGAGGTACAAGTATTTAAATATTTAGGAATATGGTTTGATAAAAATATGAACTAGTCAACCCACATCAGCAAAATAGATTTGATTAGATTAGATTAGATAGTACTTTATTTATTCCTTCAGGAGTGTTCCTTCCGGAAAATAAAAAAATAGGGGAAAAAGTAAAAAGGTGTTAAATATAATGAGGGCTTTGAGGGGTAATGATTGGGGGGCTGATAGGTTAACGTTGAAAACAATACATGTATATATTTATAACTTTAATTCCATCTGTTATTGATTACGGATGCATTATTTACCAATCTGCTTCAAAAACATGACTTGGGAAAATAGACCGGATCCAGTCACAGGCTTTAAGGTTATGTTGTGGAGCTACTACATCAACCCTAGTGCCAGTATTACAAGTAAAAATGAACAAAAAACCTTTGGACAAGAGGAGAGATCAACTCTCAGCAGTTTATCGGGCAACTTTAAAAGGATCCAAGCAAGGATATCCGACTTGTCCAGTGCTACCAATCTGCCAAGAAAAAGAGAAAAGAAAAAAAGAATAGTTTTGGGTGGATTATAGGAGACATATGTAATAAAGTTAAAATTGACAATATTAAAGTTAGTCCTACAGTACCAATGCCTGCAATACCACCGTGGATGTTTGATAACCCAAAAGAAAACATGCAATTACTAAAGAATAGAAATTTAAATAGTTACCGGATAGAAAAATGGATTGAGATATGATATATACGGATGCATCAAAAACTATATAAAAAAAATAAAGGTAAGAGCTGTAGCAGTTATCCCACAAGGAAACATAGTATTAAATAAAATAATCAGTGATAAACTATCTGTTTTTACGGGGGAATTGGTAGCAATTTATATGGCAGTTAACTGGATAGAGGAAAACAAAGCAAGGAAAGTAGTTGTGTGCTCGCAGTCCAACAGTGCATTGATGAGCATAAAAAAACATAGCATCAGAAACAAGACAAGATTTAGTTTATGAAATAGTTCAGGTAATCTATAGAATAAATAAAGCGGGAGGTGTGGTAACATTTCTTTGGGTTCCTTGGAAGATATTGTAGGATGGAATTCACAACACATAGGATATAAAGCATTATACACATATTTAAAAAACATTGGGTTAAATAAAAGAATATAGAGTAGGGATCCATCTTGATCCACACTCCATTTCAACCAGAAGGTTGCTTGGCGGAAACAACCGCCCACCTCCGGAATGAGTCCCCGCCCATTCCCCTTAGGCGCGAAATTCATTTGAGCGAAAGACATTAGAGTGAGAGGAGCTCTTTAAAGCTCCTGAGAATCTTAA
>NC_084615.1:45037277-45054777 GCF_033978795.1 Nerophis ophidion
TTTATTGTGAAGATAGGAAATGTGCAGTCAGCCTTTAGAGTTTTGACGGAAGGTACGGCGCCAAAGTCTGTTGAAATAAAAAGTGTTTCTCGCCTTCCTCTCGGTCATATTTTAATAATAATGATCTTGCAGCAGCCAGCGTCATCTCATAAGACCCTCCGGTACCGTGAATGTCATTTAAGTGACGTCTTGGTGAAGATTGATGATCACTAATTTTTAGGTCTATTTTTTTTTAAAAGCCTGGCGGGAGATCGACTGACACACCCCCCGCGGTCGACTGGTAGCTCGCGATCGACGTAATGGGCACCCCTGTCCTAAGGGTATTGTCATAATGTAAGCACAATTAAGATGTGTCAATATCAAAGTATTACTCTGAATCACTTTGACAACCATAAGTCGTCGTTTGGGGTAGATTTCAGCTTCTTAAAGGGTAATTCAACATCACACAAATTAAGTCAATATCAAAATATTACATTGAAACATTTTTGGCAACCAAGAATACACTGATTTAATGACTTCATCAAAACAATGTACTAATATTTATTATGTGCCTTAACAAAGAAATGCAAATATCGTAAGGAGCTTCTAAACAAGAAAGAGATTAAGCACATCAACATCAAATCAACAACAGTCCTTAACAATCTCATTAACGTCGTAGAAATGGCCAATTATTTCATTTTCCAGACACAATAAAGGTTTAAATAATTTCAGACACATATCGTTATAAAAACCACAAAATAAGTGTTTTTTTCACATGTAGCAATCAGTTGTGAACAGACAAAGCCCCAGCAGTGCTGTTTTACAAAGCGACATACGCTCACTTGGCGGGGATACATTTTTGGCACAATACCAAAGCAGCAAATAATAGACTTTACTGTTGTGTGGATGTCACAATCTATGACTCACCTGCTGATGGCATCATAGCAGTGTCCTCTTCACTTTTTCACAGTTATATACACATCACAATGTGAAACATGTTAAAGACACACAATTTGGTTTTGGTTTTTGGTGACTTCCTCATCTCGCAAGGAAACGCATCTGGTAGGCTGTCCTTCATAATTAATCCCCACACCTCTTTCAATGTACGCTGTTCAAGAGCTGTGATTGGACATATTCCCAACTTGTCCCACCCATCAACAAGACAAAATTAAATATGATCGGATTTCGTTTTTGTCAACATTTTCATCTTGTTTTTATACCTTGATTAACATGTCAGTCAATTGTGTTATCGTCTTAGTCAACGTGCTTTTGTTTTGATTAGTTATCTTATTCTTTGTACAACAACAACAACCCAACGAAAATGACAATGGGGCCATGGCGGTCACACTTGCCAACCTTGAGACCTCCGAATTTGGTAGATTGTGGTGGGGTTAGCTGGGCGGGGCTGGGGTGGGCGGGGCGGGGCTGGGGTGGGCGGGGCGGGCCAGGGGGCTTATGTTCATTGTGTATATGTGTTCATTTATTTATATATATATACACATAGCACTCCTCTCTAGTGATTGTTGTATTTGAAAGTACAATGCTTTGCAGCCAGTAGCAAAGCCTTTGAAGGAGCATAGGTATGGGCAGCATCTGTGACATTTAATTTGCAGGAAAAGAGTGAGTTTAGGGTTGAATTGGCCATCCTCGTTCTATTCTCTGTCACTATCTTTTTTTGGACATTACTACTTGTCGTAGTTTTGAAGCAATTCATGATGGGACTTCGGATGTTGTATGCCAGTGTGTTAACGTGCAGGCTGGAATAAACACACGTTGAGAAATAAACCTATGGATAACAGAGACATATATAAGAGTCTCCTGTGTGTACAGTTGTGCACTCTCCAGAAGCCGTAGATGTTATAACGTGACTGGGCCGGCACGCTGTTTATATGGAGGAAAAGTGGACGTGACGACAGGCTGGCCTCACTCAGGTTCGGCGGGAAATTCGGGAGAATGGTTATCCCGGGAAATTTTCGGGAAAGGCACTGAAATTCGGGAGGGTTGGCAAGTATGCTGGCGGTTCTTTGCATCGCACCTGCGGTGCTTGATCCGTTGCTTGTGCCCTAATAAACAGCTTGCAGGCCAGGGTGGGAAAATATGCCCATGACGCCAGGACTGGTCTAACTGCACCATTAAGTCACGCTACACTTGTTTAAACATTGCTGTAATGACCTTGTATCATGTTTTGTATCATGTTGTACCATGAATGTTGTCTGTCTGTCTGTGTTGGACCTGCGATGAGATGGCAACTTGTCCAGGGTGTACGCGCCTTCCGCCCGATTGTAGCTGTGATAGGCTCCAGCGCCGTCGCAACCCCGAAGGGACAAGCGGTAGGAAATGGATGGATGGATGGATGTACCATGGCAAGATGGCGCCGTTGTAGTGGCTGCTGTTAGCAGGAGCTCTGTGCTCTTCTGTCATCCTTTTGTGTTCCTGATGTTTCCCTCTTGTTTTCACGTGTTTTTTTTGTTTGTTTTTTGCCTTTTGTTTCAGGACACCTTTGGGACTGTGCGACAAGGGGTGGCAAATTTGTGACTTCTGCCGTGCTTTTTGTGAACTTCTGGATCTGCCTCCCGGGAGCCTTTTGGCCATGGAGACTAGCTGCTGTGTCTCTGCCACACCAGAGTCCGTTCGGAGAGACTGGAGGAGATGCGGATGAAGAGACAGGGCTGCGGAGCTAGTGCTGAGCGCCGGGACAGACAAGCTTCACAATGTCTTGGCTGAATGAGCGTGTATCGGACACCTCGTCTCCTTAGACGCATCCTCGCTTTTCCATGTGGACTGGTTACTGGCCGAGGGTGGAGTCGGCTCTTTTGGTTGCTTTGTTGGGTCTGCTCCTGTCTCTGGCCATGCTCCCCCCACCCCAGCAGATGATGGCGTGGAACACCGCAGAGGCCACCACAATGTATATGTTTTTTTTGTTGTTTTATTAAAACTTTTGTAGCTGTATGTAGAAATGGCTGGTTGCATCAGCTCTGCTCTTTTATGTCTTTAATGTCCTTTGTGATGTTTGATGTTTCCCTCTTACACACATGCTTATGTGTGCTATGGCCATGAGATATTTTTTTCCCCCCCTTGGCCTCACTCTGGGCCGCCTCGCCAGGGGCCCAGGCTTAGACAGAATTTTTTTTTTTCTCATGGGGCGCCGGAAATTGGCAGACCCGTTAGCGATCCTGTCCCGTCTCCCGGCGGTATAGCTCGGTTAGTAGAGCGGCCGTGCCAGCAACTTAAGGGTTGCAGGTTCGATCCCCGCTTCCGCCATCCTAGTCACTGCCGTTGTGTCCTTGGGCAAGGCACTTTACCCACCTGCTCCCAGTGCCACCCACACTGGTTTAAATGTAACTTAGACATTGGGTTTCACCATGTAAAAGCGCTTTGGAGTCACTAGAGAAAAGCGCTATATAAATATAATTCACTTCACTAATTCACATCTGCTCTTGAATGGGATTGTGCTGAAAATGTTAATTTACCCTTGAGGATTAATCAAGTATTTCTGATTCTGATTTGCAATAAACTACACTTCATGGAGGACAGCTTTGTGGAAAAATAAATAAACATGCTTATCGACACATCTTAAAATAGCTCCACCAGCTATCCGTCAGTTAGTTACAGATGCTGGAGCTGTTAAGTTTGACTAGAGAAATATGATAAAATGTAATGCTATATATTCTAGCACTACTAAGATTTTGTACCACTCCTTCATGTACTGTATTTGATCTAATACATTAGTCAGTGTTAATATTTCCTGTAGGCCCAACACTTCTGCATAAAAAATATTTTTTTTGTGTGTATTGGCAGGGTTGCGTCATCAGCGCAGTAATTAAATAGCGATGATAATGGAGGTGCTGTTCCCTGCCACACATCATCCTCTGTTTTCCTCTGCCAGGCTCTCTTGTAGATCCAAACACGTCAATCCAGAGTTGACCTTTCATAGCGAGATGACTGCTTCATTTCAGACCCGCCGTCACATCTCATCCCCGGAAGGTGAGCCATCTTCAAACGACTTTTTTTTTTCTCTCTCCTTTGCATCTGCATTTCAAATCCTCGCCCGTGCAGGGATTTTAATCAGCGTGCACGTTCCACTTTGCGTACACGGCTGCAGACTGATCAAAAGGCTTGCTTGTTTGCGAGGTTCGTCCGCCGAGTCACTCCCAGCTGCTGTCCCATCCGCCCCTGTACATGACAGATGATCATGGGAGCCTTGTGTTAAGTCCATGCACCCCACCCCCGGCCTATTTAATGCAGGCTCGCCTTGCACACCCAATTAACACGACACCCGCATTAAATGCGAGGCAGCGGCTCCCGACAAGCACACTTAGATTAGATCAGCGTGAGCAATAAGATTAGCGCACGAAAACACAGTGGATTCATAATCCTGTGCCCCACCGGCCGTGTGGATTTCTGCATCGCTGCAACATGACTCAGCATCTGGCGAGCAAAGGAGTCGCCCGGGTTAAGTGCGACAAGGCTGGCCCCCGCCTCCCCTACAACCCCGCAGCGGGTTTGCCATCCTCTATTACCACATAGGCCTGAAGAGATAACAAGATTAGCATAAGCACTTTTTAAAAAGTCACACTGAATGGCATCCCTAAAGAGGCTTAAACTGAGACGTCCTCCCCCTCAAACCACCCTCCTTCTCGGCTCTGCAGCACTGGATGGATTGTGGGAGCCTGTCGGCAACATCTGCCGGCTTGTTCTCTTTGTGATCTCCAACACCGGGAGAATCGATGAGAGATCCATCATTGGCAACGATTGGTGGAGAAAGGGAGCAAATCACCTGGATGAGCGATAGCAGCTATCAGGCAAAATGCTTCCTAATGGTGCCTGCTGTGTTGGGTGTAAAATGCAGCCGGCCTCCATGTCGTCCATCACCCTGGAGCACATGTAACTGAGAACAAGGAGGATGCTTGGCCGGGGGGGTCAAGAAGAAGAAGCATACCCTTGTGCGGCGTGGGAACCTGCCGGGGGGGGGGCGAAGGCACTGATGCCAGTTTACGTAATCCAAACATTGTTGTCTGTGCGGCTAAATTCACATTGACATACTTAATGCTGCTTCTGAGAGCACTGGGATGTCGGAAAATATGTCATTGCAGACATCTGCGATACTCTCAGAAGTAAACAAAAAAAACTGATAAACGTCAGCGAGCATTAGGGTTGCGTTATTGAAAAGTAGAAAGTCACATGTATCACTACACTGATGCCTTGTGCAGAATTTAAAAATCAAGTCATTTTGTTTCTGACAAAACTAAAGCTAGCTTCGTGGGTTTGAAACATTTTTTTTTATTTTTCTCATGCTGCTGCAAAGACCTCCAAACCTGCCTCACCAGAGGCAGGAAGAGTATTGAGAGTACTGTTACTTCCGAGTAACATCACTCAAGTAGAAGTAAAAACTACATGAGTAAGTAAGTATTCAAGTGCTATCATGTTACCATGAATTGATTTACGAGGACCCCGACTTAAACAAGTTAAAAAACTTATTCGGGTGTTACCATTTAGTGGTCAATTGTGCAGAATATGTACTGTACTGTGCAATCTACTAAAAAAGTTTCAATCAATCAATCTGAGTAACTGGTGAGTAACTTCTCCATTTATTTGTAATAATTTGGCTTTTAATGGCACTTGCACTACAAACACAGTTGGGTTGTGTGTGTACTTGCGTGTGTGAGTTAAAGACCCTACTAAAATATGTACAGTACTATAAAAGATGCCCAATTACAGTCACGTATGAAGTTAAACAGGGATAAGCTTAGCAAAAGCCCAGCTAAAACATACAAAAAAAACCATGTACATAATAGAGCAACATGTTTTATTTAGTTGGAATGGGAATTTTTGTTGGCTGAATTTTTACTGTCACAGATGATAGAGCATGATATTAATGTTGTTTTTCATAGTTTGTGAGTAAATATTGAAAAGCTTCTGACTTAATGTCACGTTTTACAGTGTGTAGTTTGAGTGTGGTCATGTGACTGCCAGGCCCCGTTTGATTGGTGAAATGGAGTCAAACGCGACTCGTGCTTATGTCGGATCGGTGAAACAAGAGTTATGTGACAGTGCCCGCTGGACGAAGTCTCTCTGAGTAAAAAGCACCGAACGTCCTTGCAAGCAGTCATTAATAGGTTATAAGTAAATAAGATGACGATATGAATAAACGTAGCAATCGGAATAAAACTCAATGTAACAAAGTAAAAGTTGCGTTTCTTCCTCATAAACATACTCAAGTGAAAGTAAAAAAATATGTTGCATTTAAACTACTCTGACAAGTACAATTTATCCAAAAGTAGATGTAATGGAGTACAAGTAGAACTTTACTACCCACCTCTGCGCCTTACACCTAAAAAAAATAATATTTTTTTCAATCTATATACTGTACATAGAGTAATTAGTGTCTCTGGTGCTACTAAACTGGTTGAAGTCCTGGACTTAGTAATGCTCCAAATGGCCATGACCTGTGGGGTCCTTCAGGGGTCAATGATGAGGCTCCTATTGTTCTGCAGTACAAGCTGCTGTTTGGCCATCTAATATGCAGCTACAATGTGTCCTGCAGATGACACTCAGATCTATTTGTCAGTGACAGCAGGTAAAGCATATGCCTGTTGATTAATTTTGTCGCTGCACAGAGCTGATCAGTGTGTGGATGCAATAACAATTTTACAGCTGAACTGCGAAAAAAACTGGAATCATTGTCTTTGGCCAACCGAAGCAAATGGAAAATGTCATCACCTTCAGATCCTCTCTCTGAAAAATAATTATCAGGTTATAAATCCAGACTCAGCCTTCAACTTTACCGCATTAAATCAGTTGCTTTTTACCACCTAAAAAACATAGTGTCCAAAACAAAAAAGATTTAGAGACTAATCCATGTCTTTTTCTCCAGCAGGCTAAAAACTGCCATCGCATTCTCACTTTGATACATCTTGTATTTTACAGATGCTAAAAGCAATCCCATATATGTCAATACAGTACATACTAAACATGTACTGTATATGAAAAGGTAATTGTGTTGTACTTTTTGTGTGCAACGACTATAAAGGTCCTTCCATCCATTTGTCTAAACAAAACATCCACATCTTAGCTTATGTGTTACAGCTGACTAAGCTAATTGTCTAATAATAATACATCTAATTAATAATTAATTTACTCAACTTTTGGAATAGTGTATGCTGAGCTATTAGAATCAATTGTATCTAATTGTCGTCTAATTGATTTCTATTATTATTGTATGAACATTTGAAACAGAAATTTAGGCAGGAAGGGGTCTTTGTCTAATGTGCACAATTAATTGGCCATGACACATGTGCATATAATTTTTGAAAAAGGATTTTAAAAAAGAACACTATACATTAATTAAACACAATTTTTTGTGATCAGTGGTGCTGTCAAAATGATTCATTTTTTTTCAGATTAATCACACTTTTGAGGTTACAATAAAACACAGTCAAACACACTGAAATACTTGTATTAGATACATTTTTAAAAACATCCATCCATCCATTTTCTACCGCTTATTTCCTTTTGGGCTCGCGGGGGGCGCTGGCGCCTATCTCAGCTACTATCGGAAAACACCCCAAAAAAATGTCATACACAAACATTTTACGAATGTTTTACTTGAATGTACATTATTTATTTGTCTAAAGTCCTGTCAGGGTTTATTTTGAAGCCAAATTTACCAGCGAGCACACCAGGCGGAGTCTTCTCACTCATCTTTGCACTGACGTGTACATTGACCTGGTCACTGACCGTGTAACAGCTCACGTCGCCTTTCAGGTAAACTGGCTGCCGTCAAGGTAAAAGAGCATGTGTGGTCAAAATAAATCGAGTGATTAATCTGCAGGGATTTATGAATAATGTGATTATTTTTTTTGTGATTAATCGCATGCGTTAACTCATAACTCATAGAATCTGACAGTTATCAGTATCAACATTTTCTCACTGGCATTTATCGAAGACGGACACTCCCCTTTCCTCTCCCTTATCTCTCCTGCTTGCTTTTTTTGTCTTGTCCTAACTTTCTTGTTGCCTCTTTTGGCACTGCTCTCCAAATCTTAACATTAGAACTAATTAACTTGTGTCAACGAAATTGACAAGATCTTGGGTTTGGAGGGACCTGCTTGTCGTGACGTGCGGTGGTTGCTGGAAACACGACGGACTCTTGGAAGAACAAGGAGTGCCAAGAGCCTGGCGACCCTTTGAGTCGAGGACGTTGAATCTCTATTCGGAATTATGACAACAGGACATCTGCTGATTGGAGTAAGCGTTGCTCTGGTTTGTTAAAATTGGAAGTTGCTGGCAGTTTTCAAAGTACCCCAAAGCTGCCACAAATGATTGGAGGATGCGGGAAGAACTCTGGATACTCTTGTGATTTGGATAACATCGGACTGTCTTCCCCGCAGGATGAATTTGAGGACCAGTAAAATACAATTTAGAGTGAAAAGCAAATTTTATTTTCACTCGCATACAAAACATTCTAACTTAGATTGTTTCCCTGGCTTCGAGGCTCTCCCGAAGGACAGTGCAGCAAAAACACAAAGAAACTCTCTTTTGGTCTCTCACGGACACTCACCTGTTGTTGTTGACTTTGGACTGACTGGCAAGAACACCAAGGCTGCGGAACAGAGACACGCGGCAGGCTTACAGACACATGCATCCCCAAAATTATACGCCACACACACATACCCCACGCCCTGTCCAACGCCCTTGACGTGAATCCCTCAGGAGTGATTTGCACACTGTTGGAGTCAACATGTGCATAGTCATGAACATAGTGTAACGTACATAGTGTATAAACCCCCACACCCCCATTTTTTGTATATATTGTTTTTCAAATCGGGCTTCACGGTGGCAGAGGGGTTAGTGCGTCTGCCTCACAATACGAAGGTCCTGCAGTCCTGGGTTCAAATCCAGGCTCGGGATCTTTCTGTGTGGAGTTTGCATGTTCTCCCCGTGAATGCGTGGGTTCCCTCCGGGTACTCCGGCTTCCTCCCACCTCCAAAGACATGCACCTGGGGATAGGTTGATTGGCAACACTAAAATTGGCCCTAGTGTGTGAATGTGAGTGTGAATGTTGTCTGTCTATCTGTGTTGGCCCTGCGATGAGGTGGCGACTTGTCCAGGGTGTACCCCGCCTTCCGCCCGATTGTAGCTGAGATAGGCGCCAGCGCCCCCCGCAACCCCGAAAGGGAATAAGCGGTAGAAAATGGATGGATGGATGTTTTTCAAATCACCTGACATGTATACTGTGTGTATGTTCATAATTTATCATTTTTTAACGTAATTTTTATATACATGTTAAAGGTTATATATCTTTTATTATTTTATATTTATTTACTATTATTATTTATTGTGTCCTGGGCATGACGTTAAAGTGCATCTGGCATTGGTGTCTCCTCTATGGGGTCTTAGGGCACTAGGAGGTTAACCCCTTTACTACTGTTACCCCAGGTGGCCCTTGGCAAAGGCCTAGAACCTGACTTCCCCCTAGCTAGGGATACACTGAAGACCTCAATGGCGGAGCAGGCGGAAGATGGTAGATTTAAGAACTACCACAATGGCTGCGATGGCGGAGGAAGGCTGCAGCAGAAAAGGGTCCTCAGTCGTCTTGGACTCCATGCCACTGGACCCTGACCCGATTCTGTCAAGGATCGTGTGGTGACTGTCTGTGCACCAGTCTCCCCACGTTAGACAAAGTTACGCACAGGCATCCTCCATAAAGTGATACAGCTCTACCAGGAATATTGTCATACTCGTTCAAGTGACCGCCAATGATGATGATGATGATCTTTTATTATTGAATGTATCAAATGTGATTAATATTTGATGGACCACAATGGAAACAAGCCTTTTGGCTTTTTGTGCTATCCTTGTGCCTTTTTAAAGCATTACATGGATTCAATTCTTCAAGATGTCAATAAACTTCTCAATCAATCAATCCAATGATGGATGGCTGGGCAGCGCCTGAGGAGCTGCAGCCTTCCACCGTAGCCCCCATTCCCTCTCCTCTGTTGTAATTCTTGAGATGTATGTTGTAATATGTACAGTATATGTGCTTTGCTATGAAGGTTTTTCCCCACTCCAGATTGGGCCCTCTTAGGAGCCCAGTCAAGATTGTATTATTTTAATCATCCTCCCCCAGCGTTGACCTTTTTCCCCATCTTTTAGGGGGCGCCTTGTGGCGACCCATCAGCGGGCCCATAAATATGAGTTGCAGTCACAAATGTTGCCACACCTCGCCTTTAGCAGTGATAGTAAAGCACACTCCCAGGACTAGTGGAGGTGCCCTGCATGTCTGGATCGCCACTCCCACAGTGAATACCTTGGCTTTTGTGACCGTTTGTATTTGATTGAGGTAATGCATTAAAGAAGAAACAGTGCCTGTCCTTCACTTTTAATGCATACCAGCTGGTAAATGGGTACACAGAGTACAAATATCTCCTGTACTCCTAGTAACTAAAGAGATCTAAATACTCGCTGAATATGTCAACTAAGATGCATTGTTGGAAAAATGAATCCATCCTGCTATGTCTTCTTATGCTCTGTCAGACCAGATGCGTATCAGTTGTGTGTATTTAATAGGTTGCGCCAAATCTATTTGTGACCATCCAAATAAATGTTGTGAATGTTAAAATATGCTGAATGTTCAACACAGTCCTATTGAGCATACTCTGCGGGTAGCAGGTTAGTAGTGCACTTCATTTTGCCTCCATTGTGTCAAGTCAGGCTTAATTGACAACCAGTCCCACGCAACTTTGGCTTGCTTCTGCCTGCTGATGGCATCTAAGAGAAAGCTACATCCAGAAATCCTTTTTTTGCCAACGGAAGCTCAGCGGAATCACAAGGGGATCGTAACCCCAAAGAGGTGGCAAGTGCGGCGCCACTGCCAGGATGCTTTACCCTCTGAACCAGTCACAGTTGGTGCTGAGTAAACAAGTCGGTCTGGGTTTGGAATTGACCGTTTCAATTATGCTGTTCTTGCCTCCCTTCCCATCCTATCCCCCGTGCCTGGACGGCTGTTTTCCCAGAAACAGTAGTCACATTCACTATTAATGAGCTATGATGTTCATCCTGGACCCATTTACTCCTCTCAATAATGCATACTCCATGAAAATTGCCGGTGCATATTTTACACCGCCACCTCCACCCCCCCGACCCTCCTTGTGAGAGGAGGGATGATGTTTTGGTGGCGCTCGCTATCTGGCCCCGGGCTCGCCTCATGTACTCCCAGGAATGGTGCTTAGTGGGGAAACAATAGTCTCATGTGTGAATGATAATGAGAGCGGCTGCTGCTGGGAGATAATGAAATGCCGGAGAGCCAAAGGTGCTAAAACACTCGTCGGAGCACCTCGGAATAGTTTGATGAAGAATTCCCAGTACCCGGCTGATTCAAACAAGCCCTTCAGTTTGTTCAAATAGGCCCGGTGATGTCTTTAAAAACAAAGACAATGCCACCAATTGCAGCCATCGGCGCTCCAATGGGATTGCCCCGCTCATCATGGCTGTCGTTAAAAGCAGGCGACGGCGGCACCGTTACGGCGTTAAGAGACTGGAATGTGGCCGAAAGAAATGAAAAGCCTATTAGCATTAGCATCGAGAAATTGAATTTAATTGGCGAAACAGAGAGGAGGGGGAAGGAGATGCTAATCAAAGAGCCTCAAATGAACACTCTGCCCCGCCGGCGTTTGAGCAGCATCTCAAATCAGGCGCACAAAAGCTTCTTTCACACAGAGATCCCGCAAAATTTCTAAATCTCAGCCATTACAGTCTAACCTCCGTTTATGTGTCTGTGCATTTCACACAGGTCCCAGCATGAACCTAGAATGTGACGCAAAATCCTGTTATCAGATCATCGCATGCATGACGTCGTCTGATGTGTCATGTAAGACAGCAACAATTGATTTCAACACAACAAGACGGGGACTGCACCGATTCAGGTAAATTCAAACAGTACCATATTTCGATACCTTTGTTACATGTGACATCACGTCTGATTGCGGACTCTGCGATTCCTTTTCAAACTACCTCAAAATAATGTTTTTACATGCCAACAAAGAAAGTATGCCTGATAGAATGTGCTCAAAAGTAAGACTCCACGTTTCAAAATGCACTTAATGCTAATTGGATATGCCTCATACAGTGAAGTGAATTATATTTATATAGCGCTTATAGCACTATATATTGCACTTTTCTTTAGTGACTCAAAGCGCTTTACATTGTGAACAATATCTAAGTTACATTTTTAAACCAGTGTGGGTGGCACTGGGAGCAGGTGGGTAAAGTGTCTTGCCCAAGGACACAACGGCAGTGACTAGGTTGGTAGAAGCAATACTAATCAGTACATGCTACTGATTAGTATTAGTTATTACATGGCAATTTCAATACCACCAACTTTGGTAATGACAACTACAACAAACATACGCGTTACAATTAAAGAGCCGATGTGTAATCTGTACCATATTTACAGTACAAAAACTTTGTAGGACTCGACACAAGACTGGCACATTCAAGGTAATGGCAAAGACTACTTCCTGACTACGATAACGCACTGAGAACAAACTGAAATTAAAAAGTTGTTACTGTAAACAATGTTCATTCAACTGGCGGCCTGCTAAAGTTTTTCATTTGGCCCGCCGTACATCACCCAAATAGATTTGATAAAAAGCATTCAAGCCAGGGTTGCTCATGCAGTACTCCTGTCACAGGCAAATGTATCACAATAAAGCAACAGTGGGGTAAGTAGAAAAAGACTACTCATTCAAACCAAAAATGCCCCAATCGACCCTGAAAAAAAATGTAAATAAATTGCGACGATCTGACTTTTAACGAAGGGAGAACATGTATGAACGTTCAGCCCAGAGCAAGTGCTTGAGTCATTGTTTCCTGTCAAACCTTTTAAGTTGAGGAAACACGTTTCCAGACCAGCAACAACCGTAGAAATCCAGACGTGTAAGCTACATAACGAAACATGGGCAGATCTTTGAAATTAAATATTGTGCATAAAGTTATGTTTTTGTTTTGTATTGAAATTGATGACTATGTGATGTCTTTTGTAATTGTGGTCATGTTTTTTTGGCTGAGTAACTCTCTGGCGATCAAAGTACGTTTAATACATGTAGCGCTAAATTTGACCAGTGTAGGGCAATAATACTACAGCCTAGGTTTAATTTCCATTTAATGTTAAGCCACATACATTGTGTGCAATGTTTGCTGTTGATGTTTTGTTATATTTTATTTTTATATGTGTAAACATCTGTAGTGTGAATGTATTAACACTAAAACTTCCATTTTATTCATGTTAACTACACAATGGACGTTATACTTTTGTAATGTATATTTTATCTCCATATTTTCGGTCTTCCAAACCTGAATGAAGGACGAAGTGTAAAGAAATAAACATGAGGAACGAACAGAAGTAAAATCAATCGTCAACAAAACTTTTGGAGCTTCTGTTTCTTTATGTTGTTAACTATCTGTGTAGCTGCACACGCTAGAAATGTGGAGCGAGGGCAGAATAATACAATTAATGAAAGTGCAGTGTGAAAGTCCATGTGTTTACTTTGCAATTAGAAAACAGTCTCAAAGTAGTATATCCTGTGGGGGATTTTTCTGACAAAACCTCCAAATTTTGATGTCCGAAATGTCTTGAAACTGTGGCCTCCTCCATTATTGAATAGCCCTGCTGTAGAATATCGGTATCTATTCACAGGTACTAGTAATTGGTACTGTATAAGTTCATATGTGAAAGAAACCTGAGTTGAAATAATACTGCCTTTCAAGCCGCAAAAAATTTGCAAGTCAACCTTTTGGGGGATTGTTTTTTGTAGGTCAGGCGTACATAGGTTTCTTTCACACAGACATCGGAAAAAATTGGGGCATCAACGCCCCACAAAAAATACAAACCCCGTTTCCATATGAGTTGGGAAATTGTGTTGGATGTAAATATAAACAGATACAAAGACAAGATATTTGATGTTCAAACTCATAAAAAAAATTTTTTTGTTGCAAATAATCATTAACTTTGGAATTTGAAGCCAGCAACACGTGACAAAGAAGTTGGGAAAGGTGGCATTAAATACTGATAAAGTTGAGGAATGCTCATCAAACACTTATTTGGAACATCCTACAGGTGTGCAGGCTAATTGGGAACAGGCGGGTGCCATGATTGGGTATAAAAGCAGCTTCCATGAAATGCTAAGTAATTCACAAACAAGGATGGGGCGAGGGTCACCAATTTGTAAGCAAATTGTCGAATAGTTTTAGAACAACATTTCTCAACGAGCTATTGCAATGAATTTAGGGATTTTACCATCTACGGTCGGTAAAATCATCAAAAGTTTCAGAGAATCTGGAGAAATCACTGCACGTAAGCAATGATATTACAGACCGTTGAGCCCTCAGGTGGTACTGCATCAAAAACCAATATCAGTGTGTAAAGGATATCACCACATGGGCTCAGGAACACTTAATAAAACCACTGTCAGTAACTACAGTTGGCCGCTACATCTGTAAGTGCAAGTTAAAACTCTACTATGCAAAGCCAAACCCATTTATCAACAGGACCCAGAAATGCTGCCCGCTTCGCTGGGCCTGAGCTCATCTAAGATGGACTGAGGCAAAGTGGAAAAGTGCTCTGTGGTCTGACGAGTCTACATTTCCAATTATATTTGGAAACTGTGGACGTGGTGTCCTCCGGAACAATGAGGAAAATAACCATCCGGATTGTTATAGGTGCAAAGTTCAAAAGCCAGCATCTGTGATGGTATGGGGGTGTATTAGTGCCCAAGGCATGGGTAACTTACACATCTGTCAAGGCACCATTAATGCTGAATGGTCCATACAGCTTTTGGAGCAACATATGTTGTCATCCAAGCAACGTTATCATGGACGCCCCTGCTTAATTCAGCAAGACAATGCCAAGCCACGTGTTGCAACAGTGTGATTTCGTAGTAAAAGAGTGCGGGTACTTTACTGCCCCGCCTGCAGTCCGGATCTGTCTTCCATGGAAAATTTGTGGCGCATTATGAAGCGTAAAATACGACAGCGGAGACCCCGGACTGTTGAACGACTGAAGCTCTACGTAAAACAAGAATGGGAAAGAATTCCACTTTCAAAGCTTCAACATTTAGTTTCCTTAGTTCCCAAACGTTTATTGAGTGTTGTTAAAAGAAAAGGTGATGTAACATAGTGGTGAACATGCCCTTTCCCAACTACTTTGGCACATGTTGCACCCATGATATTCTAAGTTAATTATTATTTGCAAAAATGTTAAAACAGTTTATGAGTTTGAACATCAAATATGTTGTCTTTGTAGCGCATTCAACTGAATATGGGTTGAAAATGATTTGCAAATCATTGTATTCCGTTTATATTTACATCTAACACAAGTTCCTAACTCATATGGAAACAGGGTTTGTAAAAGAAAAATTTGAATTTCAGTGTTCATTTATTTACACATTCACACACACATAACACTCATCTACTCATTGTTGAGTTAAGGGTTAAATTATCCAACCTTGTTTTTCTAACCATATGCATGTACAGTAGATGGCAGTATTATCCTGTTTAAGAGTGTCACAACATTGTTGTTTACGGCAGACGAACTGCTTTACGGTAGACGAAAACGGACGGCTGTTGTTGTGTGTTGTTACCACGCTGGGAAGACGTTAATGAAACTGCCTAACAATAAACCCACATAAGAAACCAATAACTCACCCTCGATTATGCTACAGCTATAACGTCATTGGGCAGACATTCTGTTGTGGGAAAGCGGACGTGAAAACAGGCTGTCGACACGTTACTCAGGTCCGCATGGAGCTGGAGGGGGCGTGGCCTCCAGCTCCGCCTGAATTTCAGGAGATTTTCGGGAGAAAATTTGTCCCGGGAGGTTTTCGGGAGAGGCGCTGAATTTTAGGAGTCTCTTAGAAAATCCGGGAGGGTTGGCAAGTATGGTCACGGCAAATTGCTTCCAGACCTGACTGTGGTAAACACATATCTGCAAAGTAGGAGTCTTAGTAATACATCTAATATTTTCAGAGTTGGAGCAGAAAAAAACTGTTTTGACTTTCTAAATATTTTTTAAACATTTGAATGAATTAAATAATGCGGACTCGGGTCGACAGCTCGTCTGTGCATTGATTGGAGACGTCTCTGGGCTGCTGACCTGTCTCTGCTTGGGATGGTCTCCTGCCGGCCTCACTATGGATTGGACTCTCACATTATTATGTCAGATCCACTATGGACTGGACTCTCACAATATTATGCCAGATACACTCGACGTCCAGTCCATTGCACTCGTCACCCAGGGAAGGGGTCTCCACATCTGCGGTCCCCTTCAAGGTTTTGTCATTGTCCCATTGGGTTGAGTTTTTCCTTGCCCTGATCTGGGATCTGAACCAAGGATGTCGTTGCAGCTTGTGCAGCCCTTTGAGACACTCATGATGTAGGGCTAAATAAGTAAACATTGATTGATTGACTGATCGATAAAGGCCCCTTTATACTTGTTTTACTCAATACAATAGCCTTGAGTGTGTTCTCCTGTAGATTCCAGTACTCACTGGTAGCTCGCAGGATTCTCCAAGCGTCACTGCCATGCTGTCGCCCAGCCACTATGTGGAATTACTTTGTCACATCCTGGGTACCGTATTTTCCACGCTATAAGCCGCTCGGTGTTATAAGCCGCACCTTCAATGAATGGCATATTTAAAAACTTTGTTAACCTATAAGCCGCACCGGGTCATAAGCCGCGCCCACGCTGCGCTAAAGGGAATGTCAAAAAAACAGTCAGATAGGTCATTCAAACTTAAATAATGCAAACCAGTGTGCAAATGCCCAAATGTGCAATCACAACAATAGTAACACTCAAAGTATTGCAGAACAATAGCAACATCAATAACTCAACGTTGCTCGAACGTTAATGTCACAGCAAACAAAATAAACATTTAAAGCTCACTTTCAGAAGTTATTCCTCATCCATAAATCCCTTGAATTCTTCTTCTTCGGTGTCTGAATTAAAAAATTGGGCGAATACGGCATCCAAAATGGCGGGCTCCGTCTCATCAAAGTCATCAGAGTCAGTGTCGCTGTTGTTGTCCGGAAGTTCCATGAATCCTGCCTTCCTGGCCGGCTCTTTTTTCAGCTATTTTGTTTTTACAATATGCGCGGAAAGTAGCCAGCTTTTCTTGAAAGTCTTTTGGCAGTTGCTGTGAAATAGTAGTCCGTATGCGGATGGAGAGATTGCGTCTTTTCATGAACCGAAAACACCAAGAAACACCACCTTTAAAATCATCCAAGTGAAGTTGGCTTGCTAGCGCTGTTGCCTTCATTGGAATAGTGATGGTACTGACACTTCTGCTTGCTGCTCTCTGCTCAACTACCCACTGTTCCAGTTTGTCCTCCAACTGTTGCCATCTTGCTTTGTTACCTCGGAAACTCTGTGTTGTCTTCTTTACTTGGCGCAGGTCATCTTGTTGCTTCCTCCACCTTAGCACCATTGATTCATTTATGTTCAATTCTCTCGCTGCTGCTCTATTTC
>NC_084615.1:45059777-45239777 GCF_033978795.1 Nerophis ophidion
GGACACATGCATTATATAAAGGTAAGACCATAATAACGTTTTTTATTTTTTTTATTTAATGTGCTTTTCATGATGGTATCCTTACATCCAACTCAAATTTTTACTGCATGCCTTTGGTAAGCGCAGGAGTCACAAAAGGTTTTAAATTAATTAGCGCATGCTTACTTTTACCGCATGCCTTTGGTAAGCGCAGGGGTGAGAAGAGGTTTTAAATTAATTAGTCCCCCGGCGGCAATTCAAGGAAATACGGTATTTGATGTTCAGACTGATAAACATTTCTTTTTTTTTTCAAGTAATCCTTAACTTTAGAATTTCATGCCAGCAACACGTGACATAGAAGTTAGGAAAGGTGGCAATAAATACTGATAAAGTTGAGGTATGCTCATCAAACACTTAATTGGAATATCCCACAGGTGTGCAGGCTAATTGGGAACAGGTGGGTGCCATGATTGGGTATAAAAACAGCTTCCCAAAAAATGTTCAGTCTTTCACAAGAAAGGATGTGGCGAGGTACACCCCTTTGTCCACAACTGTGTGAGCAAATAGTCAAACAGTTTAAGAACAACGTTGCTCAAAGTGCAATTGCAAGAAATTTAGGGATTTCAACATCTACGGTACATAATATCATCAAAAGTTTCTGAGAATAGAAATCACTCCACGTAAGCAGCATGGCCGGAAACCAACATTGAATGACCGTGACCTTCGATCCCTCAGATGGCACTGTATCAAAAACCGACATCAATCTCTATATGATATCACCACATGGGCTCAAGAACACTTCAGAAAACCACTGTCACTAAATACAGTTTGTCACTACATCTGTAAGTGCAAGTTAAAGCTCTACTATGCAAAGCAAAAGCCATTTATCAACAACATCCAAAAACGCGGCCGGATTCTCTGGGCCCGAGATTATCTAAGATGGAATGATGCAAAGTGGAAAAGTGTTCTGTGGTCTGACGAGTCCACATTTCAAATTGTTTTTGGAAATCAATCAATCAATCAATCAATGTTTACTTATATAGCCCTAAATCACTAGTGTCTCAAAGGGCTGCACAAACCACCACGACATCCTCGGTAGGCCCACATAAGGGCAAGGAAAACTCACACCCAGTGGGACATCGGTGACAATAATGATCCAGTGGGACGTCTGTGACAATAATGATTATGAGAACCTTAGAGAGGAGGAAAGCAATGGATGTCGAGCGGGTCTAACATGATACTGTGAAAGTTCAATCCACAATGGATCCAACACAGTCGCGAGAGTCCAGTCCAAAGCGGGTCCAACTCAGCAGCGAGAGTCCCGTTCACAGCGGAGCCAGCAGGAAACCATCCCAAGCGGAGGCGGCTCAGCAGCGCAGAGATGTCGAGGCGGATCAGCAGCGCAGAGATGTCCCCAGCCGATACACAGGCAAGCAGTACATGGCCACCGGATCGGACCGGACCCCCTCCACAGAGTGGAGAGTGGGACATAGAAGAAAAAGAAAAGAAACAGCAGATCAACTGGTCTAAAAAGGGAGTCTATTTAAAGGCTACAGTATACAAATGAGTTTTAAGGTGAGACTTAAATGCTTCTACTGAGGTGGCATCTCGAACTGTTACCGGAAGGGCATTCCAGAGTACTGGAGCCCGAACGGAAAACGCTCTATAGCCCGCAGACTTTTTTTGGGCTTTGGGAATCACTAACAAGCCGGAGTCCTTTGAACGCAGATTTCTTGCCGGGACATATGGTACAATACAATCGGCAAGATAGGATGGAGCTAGACCGTGTAGTATTTTATACGTAAGTAGTAAAACCTTAAAGTCACATCTTAAGTGCACAGGAAGCCAGTGCAGGTGAGCCAGTACAGGCGTAATGTGATCAAACTTTCTTGTTCTTGTCAAAAGTCTAGCAGCCGCATTTTGTACCAACTGTAATCTTTTAATGCTAGACATGGGGAGACCCGAAAATAATACGTTACAGTAGTCGAGGCGAGACGTAACAAACGCATGGATAATGATCTCAGCGTCTTTAGTGGACAGAATGGAGCGAATTTTAGCGATATTACGGAGATGAAAGAAGGCCGTTTTAGTAACGCTTTTAATGTGCGCCTCAAAGGAGAGAGTTGGGTCGAAGATAATACCCAGATTCTTTACCGTGTCGCCTTGTTTAATTGTTTGGTTGTCAAATGTTAGAGTTGTATTATTAAATAGAGTTCGGTGTCTAGCAGGACCGATAATCAGCATTTCCGTTTTTTTGGCGTTGAGTTGCAAAAAGTTAGCGGACATCCATTGTTTAATTTCATTAAGACACGCCTCCAGCTGACTACAATCCGGCGTGTTGGTCAGCTTTAGGGGCATGTAGAGTTGGGTGTCATCAGCATAACAGTGAAAGCTAACACCGTATTTGCGTATGATGTCACCTAGCGGCAGCATGTAGATGCTGAAGAGTGCAGGGCCAAGGACCGAACCCTGGGGAACTCCACACGTTACCTTAACGTAGTCCGAGGTCACATTGTTATGGGAGACACACTGCATCCTATCAGTAAGATAAGAGTTAAACCAAGACAGGGCTAAGTCTGACATACCAATTCGTGTTTTGATACGTTCTAATAAAATATTATGATCGACGGTATCGAAAGCAGCGCTAAGATCGAGGAGCAGCAACATAGATGACGCATCAGAATCCATCGTTAGCAATAGATCATTAGTCATTTTTGCGAGGGCTGTCTCCGTGGAGTGATTTGCCCTGAAACCGGATTGAAAGGTTTCACATAGATTGTTAGACGCTAAGTGTTCATTTAACTGCTCCGCAACAATTTTTTCGAGGATTTTTGAAATAAAGGGAAGGTGAGACACCGGTCGGTAGTTTACCATGAGGTCAGGATCGAGGTTAGGTCTTTTAAGAAGAGGATGAATAACCGCTTTTTTGAATGCTAGGGGAACAGTGCCCGAGGAAAGTGATAAGTTTATAATATTTAGCACTGATGGACCTAATAATACAAAGAGCTCCTTGATCAGTTTCCCAGGAAGAGGGTCAAGTAAACATGTTGTTTGTTTTATTCCATTTACACGTTGTAACAATTCCTCTAATGTTATTTCCTCAAAACGAGAGAAACTATTTTGGAGGGCAGTATCCGCCGTATATACAATCGTGTCAGTGTTAATAGAACCCCGTTGTAGCTGGGACGCATTGTCTTTAATCTCCTTTCTAATGACTTCAATTTTCTTACTAAAGAATTGCATAAAGTCATCAGCTGAGTGGGTGGAGCTACTGGAAGGAGTCCCTTGTTGGGTTAGCAATGCTACCGTACTAAACAAAAATTTAGGATCGTTTTTATTACGGTGGATGAGATTTGAGTAATAATTAGCTTTAGCTAAGGTAAGCATGTGTTTATAAGTTATTAAACCATCATTAAATGCTTGATGGTGCACCTCAAGTTTAGTCGTGCGCCATTTGCGTTCCAGCTTTCTGCATAATAATTTCTGAGCTCTAGTTTCTTCTGTAAACCACGGGGTTCAACATTGTGTCATCCGGACCAAAGGGAAGCGTACCATCCAGACTGTTATCGACGCAAAGTTCAAAAGCCAGCATCTGTGATGGTATGAGGGTGCATTAGTGCCCAATGCATGGGTAACTTACACATCTGTGAAGGCACCATTAATGCTGAAAGGTACATACAGGTTTTGGAACAACATATGCTAAAATCTAAGCATCGTCTTTTTCATGGACGCCCCTGCTTATTTCAGCAAGACAATGCCAAGCCACATTCATCACGTGTTACAACAGCGTGGCTTCGTAAAAAAAGAGTGCGGGTACTTTCCTGGCCTGCCTGCAGTCCAGACCTGTCTCCCATCGAAAATGTGTGGCGCATTATGAAGCGTAAAATACGACAGCGGAGACCCCGGACTGTTGAACGACTGAAGCTCTACATAAAACAAAAATGGGAAAGAATTCCACTTTCAAAGCTTCAACAATTAGTTTCTTCAGTTCCCAAACGTTTATTGAGTGTTGTAAAAAGAAAAAGTGCTGTAACACAGTGGAGAACATGCCCTTTCCCAACTACTTTGGCACGTGTTGCAGCCATGAAATTCTAAGTTAATTATTATTTGCAAAAGTAAATAGGGATTATGAGTTTGAACATCAAATATATTGTCTTTGTAGTGCATTCAATTGAATATGGGTTGAAAATGATTTGCAAATCATTGTATTCCGTTTATATTTACATCTAACACAATTTCCCAACTCATTTGGAAACAGGGTTTGTAAAAGGCAGTGACATCATGGCGAGGCCACAAGGAGTTGGACCAAAAAAGCCTTACAGCAGGGGCGTAAGGGCCGCAGCTCGTTTTTTTTTTTTTTTGCCCCACAACTAAATAAACAAGTTCTGGATTAGAACATTACAAAAACCCCCCCAAAAATGTACCCAGTCTAAATCCCTCCAAAAATAGGACCTGAAAATCAAAATGGCTGACGACTTGTGCATCCCACTGTATTTTGAAGTAAAAAAGTTAACGTACCACACACTAGGTGAAAATACCCTCTGCAATTGACCACCCCCTTTTTCCACCCACTGAGAGGTGAGGGGAGCAGTGAGCAGCAGCGGTGGCGGCGCTCGGGAATCATTTTTGGTGATTTAACCCCCAAATCCAACCCTTGATGCTGAGTGCCAATATTAGGTTACATTCACACTGCAAGTTCAGATGTCCAATTCGGATGTTTTTTGTTTTTTTTTGTCAAACCTGATCTTTTCAGTGGTAGTTCACATTAACAAGAAAAAATATCATTTCTAGTGTAAATGCAATCTGACCCGCATGCAAACTCTAGTTTTTACGGAAATAAAAAGGGCTTCAGTCGGTGTCAGTACTGGCAGATTTGTGGCAATTTCAAGGTTTTTGTGCACTCAAAGTTCATCCATCCATCCATCCATTTTCTACCACTTGTCCCTTGCGGGGTCGCAGAGGGTGCTGGAGCTTATCTCAGCTGCATCAACATTTTGTAAACAAAATGATTGCGCGTGAGAGATTAAGAAGGAAGAGGCAAAAAAGTATTTTGGCTCTTGCAGTTTTCCAGGATAGTTTGCTTCTTTGTCTGCTTGAAGAGCGTGCGAGTGGGTAAGCAGTAGGAGACAGGAGGGGCGGTGAAAGTTTCACTTGAGTTCCTAAACCACTTTATTTTCACCTCTTTTCTGCTCCGTTGTCAGCTATTTTTTTTATAACCGTCTATTTTTGGTGAATGACGCTTATCACTTTTTCATAAAGTTCTGGTCGAATTAACAAATATTATATTATTTTGTGATTCTTGAAAATAGCTGGGCAGAAAGGAATTTGAAATGCAACACTGAGCCAGAAAAATAAGAACATTTACCTTATTTGGTGCTATAAAATAAAAATGATTCCACACATGGGAATTCCTCTTAGTTTTCGATCAATGATGGAGACAAAAATCGATGTCAAGCGCAACTCTTTCAACTTCTTTAAGTAGGAACTGTCACTGGTGGGCCGAAAGAAGCATGTCCTGATAAACACAGTCAAATGACAAAGTAGCTGTTTCGGTCATCTTCATACTGACACATACATTAAGGTATGAAGGGACACTGTAACATTCCTTGTACCGTATCTTCCTATTGCATCCATGTTTGACCAATCACTGTTTATGGTCTTTGATGCTGCATTCTGTTTACACATTTCTTGCAAGATAAATATTCCAGTGTGCTAAAGCCCGTGGCATAATAATAACAATACATAATCAGCAAAAGAACTGATTAAATATTTCAAATGAGTTGGTTTAGATATTACCCTAATTTGCTTAACACAAAGCTAAGATGTGGATGATTTGTTTAATATAATTTAGCATATATTGATTAAAGTCTATTGCTTTTAGTAGCTTTAATGCACAAAATATGTCAAAGTTGCCAGCACATCTTTCAATTCTTTTAACTGCTGGACAATGGTTGGACACCCCTGCCTTACAGGAAACAAACCAAGCAATATTGGAAGCCATCTTTCTTGTTTACATGTGTCTATTTGTTTCACGAAGAAGCTTGTTTTTTTTGTTTACTTTCCATTGAGGAAGCCACCATTATCTGTCCACCAATTTTTGAACTGTAGTAGTATAGCTCTGCTTTTTTGCCACCTGCTTGTATGGTATCTAAAGGCAGGGTTCCCACAAGTTATACACGATAGTATCTCGGGTTTTGTATGCCCAAATTTATGTACAATTCAGTTTTGGACCGAAAATGTATATCTAATATACTGTGTTTGTTATCGTACAAAGAATCCCACGCTTTGGTGACTTAATGTGTGTTTTTTTTTTTTTTTTTTACTGAGTACGACCATAAAACAATCCAGCCAGGGGCCAAAGAAAGTTGCAAGTGCTGGCGCTTTGATAAAGAAGGCGGGAAACACTATTGAATTCAGCAAAGAACCCTCCTCCCTCTCCGCTCATCACCACTAACTAGAGTCTTGTTTAAAAGTAAAAGTAATGCACTTTGATTCAGTAAAAGTCAGCTGTTTAATTTGTCATCTATATGAATTTCACAATGTTTTCTGCATGTAAAGCTATAATTATTTTGAATATGATGTGTTCTTTGTTAAAGTTAAAGTCCCAACGATAGTCACACACGCACACTAGGTATGGTGAAATTATCCTCTGCATTTGACCCATCCCCTTGTTCCCCCCCTGGGAGGTGAGGGGAGCAGTGAGCAGCAGCGATGGCCATTCTCGGGAATCATTTTGGTGATTTAACACCCAATTACAACTCATATTGCTGAGTGCCAAGCAGGGAGGCAATGGGTTCCATTTTTTAGTCTTTGGTATGACTCGGCCGGGGTTTGAACTCATGACCTTCCAGTCTCAGGGGGGAGTTTGAGTTTGAGTTTGAGTTTATTTCGAACATGCAAGCATACAACATGATACATCACAATTTGTAGTTTCTCTTTTCAACATGTTCGAAAAGGAGTAGGAAGAAGCAGAGCTTATTTAATCCTACCCCTTTTCGTTACATAACAGTTGCTAAAACTTTTGTTCACTTCCTGTTCTCAATGTATTCACAATGTATACTCCATTAGTAATAAGTAATCACAAAAAAAAAAAAATAATAATAATTGGTGAAGTAAGTTTATTCCATACGATGAGATAAATAAGATTATTTTGAGAATGAATGGGTGAATAAAATCTGAATTTTTATCATGGTTCTTCTTTTGGCGCTCTAACCACAAGGCCACTGAGCAGGTCTTAAAAATGGATTGATGGGAAAAATTGCTTTGATTTTCATAGGATTCTCTACACTCATAACGACAAATTGCAGTTAGGTTTGCTTTACTGAATAAACTCAAATCTAAGGAAAAAAAAATTCCTCAGTTGGGATCAGAAATCCTTATTTCTGATAAACAAGCTAATTTCGTCTTTCAATTTTAGACTAATGTGCCTATTTTGGGAATTGCACTTTTTTGGTGGAATTTTGCCTTTCGTTCACAATCCTAACGAGAGACAAGAAGCATTCTCGTAATAATCAGCTCATTCTAGGATGTCTAGCAACGCAGCTAATGGGAGCAATCCGTTCTGCCTCTAAGACTACGTTTACACTGCAGGCCAAAGTGGCCTAAATGTAAAAAAAAAAAAATTTAATTTGATTTTTTTTCCAGCAGACTGTTTACACTGTAAGTAAAATGTAATTTTTATCAGACTCGAGTGTAAACAACCACAGGCCCCAATGTGGCTCCAACATCACATGCATGCGCATTTCGATGAAGTGAAAACAAAGGAAGTTGACTGGGAGGAAGTCGCAACTACTACAAAATAAAATAAAAGTTGCAACACCTAAAAATGAGTGTTTTTTAATGTGAAAATACATTAAAGCAATATAATGTATGGATGAATGTATATAGTGTAATATCATCTTTTTTATGGCTGTTGGGTAGAGGAGACAATGACATCAGCGTGGATCTACGGGAGTTTTTTTTTTTTTTTTAACTCACATCTAGGCAAATGCGCCACAGCGTCAATTCCGGTTCTTCAACAATCGCTATTTCTTCAGAATAAAAATATATGTATTACTTATAGCCTATAATTTGTGCACTAGTGACAAGTGATGCACCGAAAATTCAGTTGTATTGAGCAGACTTTGCTCACCGAAACCAGATGTTGTGATGAAATATCCACTTCTGCTGGCGACTGAGTCTTTTCCCGCGCACAAAAGTGATGTAGCTCGCCCAAATATGACAAAAAAAAAATCGCATTCAGGTCGGATTGCGTTAACACTGCAGTCACATTTGAAAAGATCAGATTCTAATCGGATTCAGGACTACATCCTGATGTGGCCTGTATCTGATGCCAAAAGATCAGATTTGAAGCACTTTGGAACGTTTAAAAAATCTGATCTGTGTCAGTTAAGGGCCAAAAAATCTGATTTGGTGTGCAGTGTGAACGGGGTCTTTATCACTTTAAAATGCATCTAAAAACCGCCAACGATATCGAATTTATGTTGTGAAACCTGTATAATAACCAAGCTGTAGCAACATTGTTATCGTCAGTTCGAACAAAAAGGAACTTCTTGCGACGTCTAACTATGGAAATTAGCCATGAGTGGCCTAGTGGTTAGAGTGTCTGCCCTGAGATCAGTAAGTTGTGAGTTCAAACCCCGGCCGAGTCATACCAAAGACTATAAAAATGGGTCCCATTACCTTCCTGCTTGGCACTCAGCATCCCAAGGGTTGGAATTGGGGGTTAAATCACCATAAATGATTCCCAGGTGCAGCACCGCTGCTGCCCACTGCTCCCCTCACCTCCCAGGGGGTGCACAAGGGGCGGGGTTAATAGCAGAGGACAAATTTCACCACACCTAGTGTGTGTGTGACAATCATTGGTACTTTTAACTTTAACTAGTTTCTGGGTCAGCGGCTGAATGGCTTTTGAGTTTGTAATTCCCAACACAACCAGTGTCGGTAATAATGGCGTTAGTGTATAACGGCGTTACTAATAGCAATACTTTTTTCAGTAAGGGAGTAATCTGAATAATTACTGTTCCCATTCTTGTTGTCAGCTGCATGCAGAGAGAAAGGGGAGTGATGATGACGCCGTTGTGAATGTGATGATGATGATTGGCCTTTTCACCATCTTTAGAATACTGAAAGAAAAAGGCATGTGTTCTTGTCTTTCATAATGATTGTGAACGACAATTCCCCTTCAAGGAATGTTTACAAAAATCCTTGATATACTTCTTAAAATAAGTGAAGATGTTTTTATGTTTTAGTTAAAGGGGAACTGCGCTTTTTTTGAATTTTTTTCTATCATTCCCAATCATTATGAGGGACAAGAACAGAATGTGGAAATACTGTCAAACCGCTTTGGGCTCCTTAAAAATGGGTAGAAAAGCGCTATACAAATAGAACCTATTTACCATTTACCATATCTTTTTTTTTTTTTAGGATTTCAAAGATGATAAAATACGCTTGAAAAATGCAGCTCGTGGGAGTTACTGTTGGAGCCTTCAAAGCCTTCTAAAACAACTTCAAAACCCTTTATTAACATTTATATACACACTGCAAGTTTATATATAATGTAGTAACAAACACCTTCATAACACTGTGTAATATGTTCAATATTTACTGTATTTTTGTTGTTTTAATCATTGCCAGAACTAATTCCTTGGCGCATTTATTTCCGTTTCCATAGCAGCGCACGCAGACTTCTGACAACAAATGTGTGTTCCTCCATCCGAATCAAACACAAGAGTTCTAATCATGGCAAACTAGGTAAGAGACAAACAAGACGACTATTTTTGGACAATTGAGGATTCACAACCTTATCTTTTACACCTGAATATACGGAGAATGAACTACTGCTTACAGAAGCATGAGAAAGTGAGACGTTGGACCAGACGGAAGCCGAGAGAGTAAAGTCGGTGCCACTTTGATTCTAAAAGTGGAGTTTGGAGCAAAGGTATTTTAACATAAATGGAGTGCTTACCCAATATCAGTAGGAAAAAAATATCCCCGGCCAGCTGGACCAAAGAGCTTGCTGTCCATCGAGTGAGTCACTTTAATATCGATCATGATACACGCAGCACACCATGCGTGTTATTCCAACTACATTACATACGCTGTCTGGCTAGCTCAGCTGTGTACACACAAAACATGAAATGTGGGCTAATACTTTACAGATACTGTAATATGAGTGTTCATGTTTTTCACTCAGTACAGATTGGTGTCGTATCGCAGTGTGTTGTGCATTACAAACTCAAAACATGTTTCATGTTGACATAGAAGCTAGCTTATCTCTTGCCATAGCTAACTCAGAACAAATACTAAAGCATGTTTCTCAGAGTTTGCTTTTACAATAACAATGTGGCTACAACTTGGTTATCACACAAGTTACGGAACGTAAATAAAGTATTGTTGACGATTTTTGAATGCATTTTTAAAGTGGTTTAGAGGCAGAATGGATTGCTCCCGTTAGCTGCATAGCTAGCCACCTAAAACAAGACAATTTTTACATGTTAGACTGAAAAACAAAACAAAAAACCTTTTGTCTTGTCTCTCGTAAGTATTGTGAACAATAGGCAAAATTCCCCAAAAATGTGCAGTTCCCCTTTAACATTATGCTAATATAAGCCATTTTATAACGTAATAATTGATAGTAAAATGTTTTTTTTTGTTACTGTAGTAGGGTCTCTGAATCTTGTGCGCAAACACACACACACACGCACGCAAGCACACACACACACACACACGCACACACACATGCAAAAAAACACACACACCAGCTACAGTTGTAGTACAAGTACCATTAATAATACCTACTAAATAAATCAGAAGTTTCTCAGTACTTGAATAGTTTTTTTTTTTTTTACTTTACTCACTTATTTTTAATTATTTGGACGATTACTTTTTGCTTTTACTTGAGTCATATATTAATATAAAACAGTCCTTCTCAAATAGTGGGGTGGATCGAGGGTGCGTGGGACCTCGGGTAACATGACTTTTTTGCCGTACTAGTTTATGACAAAGCGTATGTAGCACTTGTGACTACGGTGGGAGACGAGGAAAGACTGGTGTGTGACTTTCTTTCATGTAAATAAAGATACCATTTTTTCAACTGTATAGTTGTATTATTATTTATAGTCACAGTAGAGAGTGTGGGGAAAGGGATGCAACATATTTTCTCCTTCCTATTAAGGGTGTGACAGAAAACAATTGAAAAGCACTGCTCTAAACTCTTCCTTGAGTACAATTTTTGACTACTCGACCCACTTGTGGTGAGCTGAAAGATATTCAATTTTGCTTGGATTTCAACTTCTGCACACCAAAATTACTAATCTGTACTTTCCCACTGTTTGGTTCATCTCCCTTAGGGTACTAAAAGTAGTGTAGGGTACCTAATAGGGCGAGGCCAAACCCTAGTTAACAGAGAATAGAGCCTTATGTGAGAACGATGAAATGGTAAGCACAGCATTTGAGAAAATATATGCTGTTTGCGTGTAGCAGCTCTGTGTTGCATTGTTTCCTACTGCTCCTGGCTGTTCCGAGCAGTGCACGACCCAGATTGTTGGCATAAAAGGTGAGCATGCTGACCACCGAGCTAAAAGCCCAGGCTATTAGCCAGCACACTTTTGGAATTTTCGGGGAGTGAGGTTTAACAAAATACCATTGGCCTTTGTTACATGTGTATAATGTCATCACAAAAGTGCTGAGTCATCTAATAAAAATGGCATTTTCTGACATTATGTGGCCCAATTTATAGCAGAAGTAGTCATCCTGCCTACAAACCCTGTGTTGGAAACGTGAGCCTGATGAAGATTGCCAGCTTAGAGGAATTTGGTTGGAACTTGTTTTGGCCCTAAAACTGGAGTGCTGGACATCACATTTGGAATGTTCCTTGTAACACTGGTTTATTTGTACTGTTCAACATCAAACAGAAACAACAGCAAAATCAATTGAATACCTGCCATGGTCGTTTCGCTTACAAGTTAATTTACAATAGCATGTCATGAGAATGCGTAGAAAGAAAGGAAAAAAGAAGCATGGTAATAAGGTCTCGTTTGTCTGGAGCTCGTCCACTCAGAACGTCAAGTCCCTCCTCTCCGCGCCTGTCGGGCATTATGTCTGCGCCAGTCGTCATTCAAAGCTGTGCTCGGTTCTTTATGTGATTACGTGATAGAGACGATTTGATCCATTCAAACCGCAGGGCAGTATCAAGGCTGAGTCAACGTGTGCCACCAAAAAAAATGCTGCATTGTGCTGCGTCCGGGATGTAATAAAGCACATTCATTATCGCGCCCAAAACCCCCGCCAAAGTAGTGTTGTTGTCTTTAGGGCGAAAACCCTGTCTCTGTTTGAATACAGTGCGTGTCCAGGTTACTGCATTCATAGACACGCAACTAAACATTTGTACAGGAGTTGTTTTATACACTTGTGCTTCTCTTGGTTCACTCAAAGTCCCTTATGAAGAAGATTTTTCGAGGTTATAGTGTATAAAACAAAAGTGAAGCCTTAATATTCCCTTAGAGTTGTGCGGGGGACCTTCAGGGCAGCTCCACAGCAGGCCACAAATCCAATCCAGGAAAAAAGAAGCCAAAGGATGCAGGCAGTTAAATCAGAATCATAAAGTGCTCTCAAGAAGCCACTCTGACCTGGACAGCTTGTCCCGCACCCGGTGAATGTGTGTTGTGCTCTGCAGCTGCGGCAGCTCTCCGCTCATGGACAGACTGCGCTTGGAGCGCAGGCTGGCTCCCGTTTTGGGATACGCCACGTACAAGCGCTCCCCGAAGGAGTCCACATTCAGCGAGTGTCTGCGGTTCATCCTCATGCCCCCAGCGGGCACAGTCATGTAATGTCGCGGTATCTGGCGGACCCGCGGACCCCTGGGAGCTGCAGTCCATGTGATGGGTTGTCCAGGTATGACTCGAGCCACAACGGGCGGCATCTTAACCTGCGAGGAGTTATTGCGGTTCACGTTGTTGAGTTCAACGCCTGCCAGGCGGACCTCGGTGGGTTTGGGCGGTGCCGTTGAACGTTTCACCCTGGGAACGCCGGGGGATGCTGGGTGCCAGCTGTGGCTTGCTGCCGAGTTGGACACGGTGCAGTCCGGAACGGAGGGTTTGGTTGTGGCGCTGGTGATGGTGTTGGAGGCGGCTGTGGATACAGGCGCCCGCTGCTTGGCTGGCTCCTGCGGCGGCAAAGCTACTCGGAGACAGTCCTTGTCATTTTTCTCTGGACGCAGGACTTGTTTAGAGAGAGATTTGGGAAGTCCGCAGCCTTGAAGCTGTCCGTCACTGCTCAGGGAACGTATGTCGCCCATCTCCAAGGCCTGACAGGAAGTAGGACAAAGAGAAGGAATATATATGTGCCACTTGAGGAAACCATTTCTAATTGATTCTCGGGGCATTCCATTGATCGCAACTGGACTGTTCAGTTTGTCCTAAAGGACATTTAGCCTCTCATTCGAGCGGGTTTCATCAGTTCATGCTCATTGACTTAGGTTGGCCAGATCGAGTCTTAATGACTCAAGACTCGATCCGACCAAGTCTCAAATACTTAAGACTAGATCTGACCAATCTAAGTCAATGAGAGTGAATTGATGAAGCTTGCTTGGATGAGAGGGAGACGTCTTCTAAGACAAATTGAGCAATGCAGTTGCGATCGATTGAATGCCCTGAGTTGACCTGAATGAATGACAACATCCTTAGACACTATTTTTAATTGATTTGTGTGTTTGTTTGTGTTTTGACATGTAACAATGGAGTTAGAGCTCAGAAATCATGTAAACACGACAACTACTGGCCTGGCATGCAATTTACATGCATTAGTGTTTTTTGCAGGTTTTAAATCTGATCTAAACTGACGACAAGGCACAGAGAATCAAGCTAGGCTAACCTTGTCTGTGTCACCCTGGTTGCACACCCGGTAGCGCACGATGAGAAAGATGATAAAAGCCAGCACTGAGGCCACGATTATGCCCCCGATGATGACCACGATGGTTCCTCCCAGGAACTGCGACTGCATGAAATGGCATCTCAAGTATTGTGGCTCGGTGGTAAAGCGGGCGCAGCCGATGACGCGGGTGGCGGTCAATGAGGTCACCTGGTCGTCGTAGATAGCCAGGACGCACAGGTCATACTGCGTCCCCGCCGCCAGATTGTTCAACAGGATGTTCTCACTGGTCGGTGGGATCATTCTGTATAGAGAAAGAAAGAGCCGAGATTAGCGCGGTTTATTGTTTTGGCGGCATTGGAACGACGTTGACAGTCGTTCATCTCTGGGGTGCCGTTTAAGGTGTGTCTGCGCGTAATCAGTCGTGACATCTGATTCAGTCTCTGCGGCGCCATTAGCGATAAATGTTGCTATTTGGGCTTCTGTTTTTCTGACAAGTCTTCGTTCTCTCATGTGTCTGCTGCTGACTTCTTATTTGTGCCACAGTCCCATCATGTGAAGGAGATGAAAGAATGTTGCCTTCGTGATGCTTTATGCCAGACTCAGGCTTACCGCTCTTTCATCTTCAGAGCTTAGTGCTGACATTTAGTTTTTTTGATTTAGTTGATTAAGCATTATCATGGCAGTAAATGGTACATGGCGGCAAAGGGGATTATGAGTTAAAGAATGAGAAGTCAGATGCAGTGCATTAGTACTCCTGATGGGATTAATGGACACCGCAAATAATCACAAAGACAGTCCAGTTCCAACGTAGGAGACAACATCCTACCGGATTTGGTCAAATGAGGGTCATGGAATGTTTTATCATGTGGTTCAGGTCATCTTAAATTTAGCTGCTTGCTATGTCTACTCAGTTCTTAACCCTGAGTGTATTTAAAGGACTTTTTATCCTTTCAGGTAAATTGTTGCCCTATTTTTGGCCATAACCTTGGTTGCGTTATTATGAATGGAATGGTTGTTTCCTACGTGGATTTGAATGCTTATTGTTACTATTTGGATTTTAAATTTCTTCATATATTGATAATACACAGGGAAATAATTTCAGCCTAGTGATGTAGCGCCAGGGTAAAAAAGTCCTTAGCCAGTTAAGAGTAGGGTTGTGGCGCAGTGGCGTGTCCAGACTTTAATTTTCTGGGATGGCACAAAGGGCATCTACTTCTGCAGGGGTGGCCCCCTTAATACTCCCAGTTTACCCCAGGGGCAACTGAAACTACTAAAGTAGCTTACCACCACCAATTATGGAGCGAATATTTGTGTAAGACAATTGCTGACATTAAAAAAATATGCATCCTAAAATATTGAGCAATGAAACAACTGGCAACTGTTGGCACAAAATACAAATACAAATACAAATATTTTACTTTAATAAAGTAAAATTGCAACATTCATAAACCTGTAACAAAAAAACACATACACATAAAAATATCTTACTTCGCTTGACAAAAGCCTTTACAGCTAACACCAACCCTAAAATGCAAAAGCTAAATGTCAAGAATAACACCAAAGTATCAGCTTATACACCCTTGTGTAAAAAATTACTTATGTTTGGTAAAGGACCACAGACTTCAAGAACCTCTACCTGCTCAACGGTCATTGTTAAAAAAAAAATCTTATCCTGTGTGCATACAGGCCTTACTTCTTTTCCGCTGGTGTTTAACGGCAAATATACAGATTTAGCACACAACCGCTACCCACAAGATATGTACGCTATGATCATATGCTTCAAATCTGAGTTGGATGGCACCTGGGGTGGCCTATCAGATTGTAGGTGTGGCAGGTGCTACCTCAGGCCACTCACTAATGTGGCGATCGATCGGCCACAGATCACTATCGGACAATTTTCGTAGAATAATTATGTGATCTCCATCGCCCATGAAGGCTTTTAATGCCAATCAGAAATGCAGATCCCCTCTGCTGATGCTGTATTTATTTTAACTCCCTCGGTTTGCCGTGTTGTTTTAAAATTGTTTTATTAAAACATTTTATTTCTTATCTCTTGCGTGTTTCTTGTTGATGTTGAGTAATTGGTACTCTCTGCTCCCGTTTTTGTTTTTGTTGTTGTTATATGTATTTATGAAACCTGCTTTTGCTGCCCTCTTGGCCAAGTTACTCTTGCAAAAGCGATTTTATTCTCAATGAGTTTTTACCTGGTTAATGAAAGGAAAATGAATTAATGAACAAACTAGCGGTTAGCAGCTAATTAAGTGTGTCATACACAGTGTGGAGCTTCTCCCCAGAGATAATAATAGTCACTTGCATTACAGAAAATAAATTGCATTTCTTAGTATCTTGAGTATCATAACTAACATCATTATGAGTGGAAGACGTGGCTACACATGTTGTCGAAATATTGTGCGGATAGTTTTAAACTGTGAAGAGCACTCACCATAAACACACTGAAAGATTTACAGTTAATACTGTACATGTGATCGGTATTGGTATAGAGATCAGACTATTTCAATCATGGATGATCGGTTACGGAATCGGCAACATAAAACCCTGATCGGATTATCTCTAAGAGTGTATAAAGACATTTTTATTAATATTTTTTCCACTTTTTTTCTCCAATCTTATTGAAATTTTTTTTTGTACACAAAAAAACTGACATATTGAAGTCCAATAAGCATTAAAAGGGTTAAAAAAAATTATGGAAAAAAAACAGTACTTGCTAGCTATTTTTTAAATTTATGACTGAAATTGACTGAGAGAATTGAGCAAAAAAAAGTCAATGAAATCACAAATTAAAGTTAAACTCGCTGAGGACTTTTTTGTCCTTGCACTACTTAACAGCTAGGAAATGATGTATGGACGCACAATCTCTATTTTGCTGACCTGTAGACCAAAGAGTCATCGTAGCTCCCGTTATACTGGATCTGAAACATGCGGATCCCTGGAATGTTCCTCTGAAACTGAAACTGCACCAAGGCCGAGTTGGACGTGGCCTCGGCGATGACCACCTTCCTCTCTAGGCTCGTCTTGGCGTTCCCCAGAGGCACACCGCCTGGCCCCTCCGCCCCCGTCTTGGTCACCGTGGCGATGTCCGACGACCCGGGGTCGGGCTGCTGCTCGGCAGCCGTGTTGTTGGCGATGTGAGGGAGTTTGGCGATGAGCAGCTCGACTTTCTGCTGGGCCTCGCCGGCAGGGTTGGACGCCACGCAGGTGAAAGAACCTGGAAGAAGATAAGCTAATTAGGTTAGCGCTCTCGCAAGGCTTTATCACAACGTGGGGACACGCTTGCACAGACATCCAGTATACTAATCCCAAGAGTCGTTATGTATTTAGCTCAATTTCTTGCACTTACTTTCACTGTTGCGGTCCATTACACTTACATTGAAATGTATTTACAACAGCTGCTTAGCTTCATTGAGCACAAACATTACAAAAGGTTCAGCACAAAGGTAATAAAAGCCAGCGTAGCACTTGTTAAGTGTGTATTTAATGCGGTACATCACCCAACCTGGGTGTAAGAATACAGCACTGCGAGTAAATTAATACTTAGCCTATTTTTTCACATACATTACACTTTTGGTAGAGACCTAACAAAGAAGGCACAAAGTGTTGATGAGTTTCATGGGTGCTCTGAGGAGCATATTGTGACTTTTGGTGGCTAGCAAGGAGGCTAATGCTTTGCTAACCTATGGCAGCAGTTAGAAGGGTTTTCTATTATCTTTTCTTTTTTATCATGCTAATCAGAAATATTGCAGGATAATACTCCCTATTTTCGATCAATGGCGTTTTTAACCACCAAGAAGATGTGGCAAGTTCCGCGTTATTTTTTTGGACGGCCAAGTTATCAGCGTGGATGAGCTTAGCATGTTGTGACTTTTGTTTGAAAAAAAATTTTTTCACATCCAAACGGGTCTTGAAATTGCAAGAAGATGGTTGGAAAAAAAGTGCATTCTTTCACACAATAGCCACAATATACTTCTAATAACCAGCGTCCTTTGTTTTTGATTCTTTTGTCAGACTTCAACAATTCAGGGGAAAAATGGAACTGTTATGGCAAAACACAAAAGAGACGGTATGGCTTGGTTAGCAGAGTGGCCGTGCCAGGAACTTGAGGGTTCCAGGTTCGATCCCCGCTTCCGCCATCCTCGTCACTGCCGCTGTGTCCTTGGGCAAGACACTTTACCCACCTGCTCCTAGTGCCACCCACACTGGTATAATTTTAACTTAGATATTGCGTTTTCACTACGTAAAGCGCTTTGAGTCACTAGAGAAAAGCGCTATATAAGTATAATTGACTTCACTTCACTTCATGTCAGAGGACGTCTAACCCCAAAGTTCCACTGCGGTAGTAGGGGCTCTCTCTTTCTCATGCATGCACTTACTGACACGTACAGATACAGCTAGTACACACACCAACTAAGGTTGTAGTGCAAATATTATCTACTAAATACCTGAAAAGTTAATCATCAGTTGTGCAGTACTTGGGTAGTGTTTTTCACAGATTATTTAATCTTACTCAAGTAATTATTTGGATGACTACTTTTTAGTTTGGCTTGAGTCGCATTAATTAAGGTCAGTAATTCTCAAACTGTAGTACGTGTACTACTAATGGTACACGGCTCCATTAAGTGGTACGCCAAAAGATCACTTATTACAAATATTCAAACACAGTGTCACTGTTCAAACTTTGTGTAATGTTACAGCAGCCAAAACTATTAAATATATTTGTTAAATAAAACATCTAAGTACTTCGGCCTACTACGCTACTGTCTTTTAATGTTGGTCATTATGGTGGTACTTAAAGAGCGGTGTGTTTCCTGAGGTGGTATTTGGTAAAAACAAGTTTGAGAACCACTACTCTATGTACTCTTGAGTACAATTTTTGGCTACGGTACTCACCCCTGCCATTCTATTGAGTCTCATAAGATAGTATGTCTAATGTTGTGGCTGGTGACCCTATACATTTATATATATATATATATATATATATATATATATATATATATATATATATATATATATATATATATATATATATATATATACAGGTATATATATATATATAGTACAGGCCAAAAGTTTGGACACACCTTTTCATTTCAAGTGAAAACCCTTCAGGTGACTACCTCTTGAAGCTCATCGAGAGAATGCCAAGAGTTGGTAAAACAGTAATCAGAGCAAAGGGCGGCTATGTTGAACACCTAGAATATAAAATATGTTTTAAGTTATTTCATCTTTTTTTTGTTAAGCACAGAACTCCATGTAGTTTTCATGCCTTTGGTGACAATCTACAATGTAAATAGTCATGAGAATAAAGAAAACCCATTGAATGAGAAGGTGTTTCCAAACTTTTGGCCTGTACTGTGTGTGTGTGTGTGTATGTATATATATATATATATATATATATATATATATATATATATATATATATATATATATATATATATGTATACATATATATATTAATGTATATATATGTATATATATTAATGTATATATATGTGTATATATATGTATATATATATGTATGTATATATATGTATGTATGTATATATATATATATGTATGTATGTATGTATGTATGTATGTATATATATATATATATATATATATATATGTATGTATGTATACAGATGGTTTCCTGTGGACGGGACTCTCACTGCTGTCTTGGAGCCACTATGGATTGAACTTTCACAGTATCATGTTAGACCCGCTCGACATCCATTGCTTTCGGTCCCCTAGAGGGGGGGGGGTTGCCCACATCTGAGGTCCTCTCCAAGGTTTCTCATAGTCAGCATTGTCACTGGCGTCCCACTGAATGTGAATTCTCCCTGCCCACTGGGTGTGAGTTTTCCTTGCCCTTTTGTGGGTTCTTCCGAGGATGTTGTAGTCGTAATGATTTGTGCAGTCCTTTGAGACATTTGTGATATGGGGCTATATAAATAAACATTGATTGATTGATTGATATATATGTGTATATATATATCTATATATATATATAGATATATATATATATATATATACGCACACACATATATGTATATATACATATATATATATATGTATATATGTGTGTGTGTATATATATACATATGTATATGTGTGTGTGTATATATATATGTATATATATGTGTATATATATATATATATATATATATACGCGCACACATATATGTATATATACATATATATATGTATATATGTGTGTGTGTATGTATATATACACACACACACATATAAGTATATATGTATATATACATATATATATACACACACATGTATATATATACATATATATACATATATATATACACACATGTATATATATACATATATTCACACACATATATGTGTATATATATAAATGTATATATATTCACACACATATATGTGTATATATATAAATGTATATATATACACACACATGTATATATGTATATATATGTATATATACATACACATATATATATGTATATATGTATATATATATATATATGTATGTATACATATATACATACGCATATATATATATATATATATATATATATATGTGTGTGTGTGTGTGTGTGTGTGTGTGTATATACATATATAATTGTGTTAGATGTAAATATAAACAAAATACAATGAATTGCAAATCATTTTCAACCCATATTCAGTTGAATATGCTACAAAGACAAAACATTTGATGTTCAAACTGATAAAACATTTTTTTGGGGCAAATAATGATCAACTTTAGAATTTGATGCCAGCAACACATAATGAAGAAGTTGAGAAACGTGGCAATAAATACTGATAAATTTGAGGTATGCTCGTCAAACACATATTTGGAACATCCCACAGGTGTGAAGGCTAATTGGGAACAGGTGGGTGCCATGATTGGGTATAAAAGCAGCTTCCATGCTGCTTTTATACTACTAATGGTACACGGCTCCATTAAGTGGTACGCCAAAAAATCACTTATTACAAATATTCAAACACAGTGTCACTGTTCAAACTTTGTGTAATGTTACAGCAGCCAAAACTATTAAATATATTTGTTGAATAAAACATCTAAGTACTCAGAGATTCACAAACAAGGATGGGGCGAGGGTCACCACTTTGTAAGCAAACTGTCGAACAGTTTTAGAACAACAGTTCTCAACGAGCTATTGCAAGGAATTTAGGGATTTTACCATTTACTTTCCGTAAAATCATCAAAAAGTTCAGAAAATCTGGAGAAATCACTGCATGTAAGCGATGATATTACGGACTTTTGATCCCTCAGGCGGTACTGCATCAAAAACCGACATCAGTCTGTAAAGGATATCACCACATGGGCTCAGGAACACTTCATAAAACCAATGTCCGTAACTACAGTTGGTCGCTACATCTGTAAGGACGTTGTGTCCTCCAGAAAAAAGAGGAAAATAACCATACGGATTATTATTGATGCAAAGTTCAAAAGCCAGCATCTTTGATGGTATGGTGGTGTATTAGTGCTCGAGGGATGGGTGTCTTACACATCTGTGAAGGCACCATTAATGATGAATCGTCCATACAGGTTTTGGAGCAACATATGTTGTCATCCAAGCAACGTTATCATGGACACCACAGCTTATTTCAGCAAGAAAATGCCAAGCCACGTATTACAACAGCGTGGTTTCGAAGTAAAAGAGTGCGGGTACTTTCCTGGCCCGCCTGCAGTCCAGACCTGTCCCCCATTGAAAATGTGTGGCTGATTATGAAGCGAAAAATACGACAGCGGAGACCCCGGACTGTTGAACGACTAAAGCTCTACATAAAACAAGAATGGGAAAAAATTCCACTTTCAAAGCTTCAACAATTAGTTTCCTCAGTTCCCAAACGTTTATTGAGTGTTGTTAAAAAAAAAGGTGATGTAACACAGTGGTGAACATGCCATTTCCCAACTACTTTAGCACGTGTTGCAGCTAAGAAATTCTAAGTTAATTATTATTTGCAAAAAAAAAAATTAAGTTTATGAGTTTGAACATCAAATATTTTGTCTTTGTAATGCATTCAATTGAATATGGGTTGAAAAGGATTTGCAAATCAGTTTATATTTACATCTAACACAATTTCCCAACTCATATGGAAACGGGGTTTGTATATGTATATATACATGTATATGTATATATGGAGAGAGAGACAGAGTGAGAATGTGAGAGTGTCCTGTAGACTTTTGATTGGGTGGTTATCAACCAACCTGTGTCCTTGACAGTGCTAATGAGGATGTCCAGCGTGCCGTCTGTGTGGACCGTAGCCCTGGAGGAGTTGGACATGAGGCGTCCGTCGGGGGCGATCCAGTGAATGATGGGGTCCGGGTCGCCGCGGGCTTTACAGCGCAGTGTGACGCTCTGGCCTTCCAAAGCTCGCAGCTCCTGATGCGGAGGCAAGAAAAGAGGTAAACACTTGCTGATTTATTGACCGAGTTGTGCTTTTCACCGCTTTATTTCCCTTTAAACGTAATCGACTATTGATCATCGTCGTTACGTGGACTTAGCTCGATTCAGGGCAGTCAATATGGTGGCACGTCGCAGTAAACATGCGCTCAGCTGTGTAGAAGATAAATGCCTGCAATTATGCAAAAGAAGCCTGTGCCGCTGCTTCTGTCATTTGACGCGAATTTGATGGCATCCTTTTATTTGGATGCATGAGTCAAGGCTGTAATCATGTTAATAGGAGCCTCGCTGCATCATAAACCTGCTAATAGCTCATTAAAACCTCCTCAAGATTACTTTTTCGGTAAACCTTGGATATATTTCAGAATGTGCTGTTAGCTAAGGAGCAGGAAAGCTAGCAAACGTAATATTTGATGTAGGAGTAGTAAGTTGTGGGTTCACACCTGAGAGTGTCGGGTGATGAGAGGAGGCTCGCACAGAAACTCTTCCTCCGATACGGTCCAGAAATATCGTCCAGCGAGGTGCTGCGGTGAAGCGCACGTCTCCAGATCATCCTCGCGTCGCAATCGCCTCAGCCAGAGCAGCTCACAGTTACATCTCAACGGGTTCCCTCCAAAACTCAGCGCAAACGACGTGGGGCCCAAGATACCAGACGTGGCCAGTACGCCGGCTCTTAGGAAGATGGGATCCGGGGGAAGCTTCTGCAGCTTGTTGGAGGTCACGTCCAGCCTCTTTAGCTTCTGCAGACCCGAGAAGGTGCCCTCGGGGATGTAGCTGAGCATGTTGTGGTCCAGGTTGAGAGTGTGGAGGCTGGACATTCTCTGGATGGCAACCCAAGGGACGCTTTCCAGGTTGTTGTAGGACAAATCGAGTTCTTCTAGCGCCGTCAGATCGTTGAAGGCCCCGATCTGGATGTGGGTCAGCTGGTTGTTGTTGAGGATAAGGTGGTGCAGCTTGGACATGCCACTAAAGGTGTCGTTGGTAATACGCGTCAGACGGTTGCTGTCTAGGTGCAAGGCTCGCAGGTTCTCCAAGTCTTTAAAAGCGTAAGGTACAATCGTCCCAATAGTGTTGCGAGAGAGCGTCAGGTCCATTAGCTTGGTCATGTTGGCAAAATCCTTTCGCTTGACGCTGGTCACAAAATTATCGCCCAGTCGCATTTCCACAGTGTGCCTGTCAATGTTGGTGGGCACGAAGAGCAGCCCCTTCTTGTCGCAAAGCGTCGCCAGGTTGGGATTCAGCACCTGGCACACGCAGCGCTTCGGACAGACTTGAACTTTGTGGGCCTTGACAGCCGCACAGAGGACAATCAGATAAAGCAGGAGGGTCTCCATTGGATTTGTCATTCACGTTGTTACGCCTGCAAAGATAAGGCAAAAAGAGGGAGACAGATGGAGGGAGACAGTTTATCAAGTAGCGGAAGACTGCAAAGCAACCCGAACGAGCTCTGTCATCTCTATTAAACATTAATTTGTCTTGCTGGGGAATTCACTCGGAGAAATCCTCCCTTCAAGGAGGAGAAGCAGCGCATTCGGCTTCTTAAGCTGAAGGCTTCTTTGTGCTGGATTGAAAATACAGTTGCTGGCGAGTCCAACTTGTAAGTAGGGGGTCAGTCAGCGCCTGTGCAAACAAACGCCGTGCAATTAGGCATGAAACTAATTAGTCACCTACAGACATGAGAGAGAAACATGACTGCTTTGTCTCGAATGGATTTGTGGGCCAGTTTGCACGCTTATTAAGTGCAGAAAATCACAAAGTGAAAATATTACTTATTAGGATTTTGAGTCTCTACACAACCTGTTGAGCGAGGACATTTATGTTATGCACACAGGTATGTAGTAATGTGCTAGATTTACTCTATTACATTTTTACTGTACTTAAAGGACCCCTCTAATGCTGACAACATTGGCACAAAGGGACCTAAAACCTAAGGTAAAATCCGCCCCAAAACGAACACAGTAGTCTCAGCACATTTTGGAAAGACCACTTTTAACTCCAAAATGTGGGCGGTCCTGCATCAATCTGCCGATGTTGCCTGGAGAAGAATGGAGGCGATTTTGTATTGCTTCGCATGTGTTCCTCCCGAATCCCCATATTTTCCTGCAGAATTTGAAAGAATGATTAATCATGATGCATTGTTATAGCAATACAACAAACGATGGAGTCAGTCTGCATACATTTTAAATAATGGGAATACGAGGAAAGTATGGACCTCTCCACTCAGATTGACCCGTGCAACATGTGACAGACCAAGCAAGAAGAGTGTCATTTGCAGCCTTCACTTTAATGATTTTGAGAAGGGTTTTGGTTAAAGTTTGGATGAAAAAAAAACTCAAGCCATATGTGAGCCAGAAAATCAGGAGCACCTGCGAGGAGAGGAAGACTGAGTCAGAACCTGCAGAAATACGGAGAAAGAAGGGCACACCCAGTGCTCAAAAGCGAGAGAAAATAAGGTAAGTTGTATTCGAGTTTGCATCCTCTTCTACTGATGTTTTCCTCAAAATGGTTGAAGAAATGCTGAAAGTGCATGAGGAAACCCAGAATACTGTGTCTATAAAAGAGGTGATGGAAGAGCAAAGAGGTACGGAAATGGCGATTCTTTTATATTTCTATTTTCTTCATAATGTTAACCATATCATTTGTGATGTAATCATGGACCAGGACAAGAAAAAATAAGTCAATAATGAAAATATTACTTATACATGACTTTATCCACACTGTTATAGTTATCGCTTATTGTAAATCTTTTGAAGTTCACGCTGTAGTAGGGTCTCTATAACACACAGGCAAACACACACCAACGATTGTAGTACAAGTACTATTAACATGTAGCTACTAAATAATTCAGACGTTAATAAATTAATACTTTTTTCACAAAATTCTCACTTATTCAAGTAAGTATTTAGACAATTACGTTTTACTTTTACTTTAATCCCAATACACCGAAGTAACAGAACTCTTATCCAAGTACATTTTTTCGGCTATTCTAATAGTTTATCTGTTAATTAGATCAAAAACAAATGCCCACTGCAGAGGATGCTGTCAGGAAGATATGTTGTCTTTCTTAGTTGACCATCCTGGACATCTGTATGCTTATATTTGCCTACACGGGGATTAAAGCCTTAAGTTTCTGTTCAGGTCCTGATCAGAATTAGACTGATATCTCTGAGGATCATATGGCCAAAAGGGAAGGGATGATTGGGCCCTGTGGCTCTGCCTCGCTATTGATTTTCTCTCCACCGCTTCTCTTACTTATGACACGACTGAGATGAGGGATAAGGAGGGATTCATTTGATGAATCCTGAGTCCTTGTCAGGCGGGATGGAGCGTAAACTTTCAAGAAAAGTAGAGATGGCATCGTGTAAAGCAATTGGCCCTCGCTGAAATTCCGCAGGTTTAATATGCAGCCCTGCGGCTGCGCAATCACATCAGCCGGAATTGAAGACCAATCCAATCAAACACGGAGAGCAAGAGATTCCATCCCACAACTGTAGTAAAAATCTAAAGGCTAACCTTTAAATACAGACGAGAAAGGCTGATTTATGGTTATGGCTCGGTGGTTTGCTCGTAATGCCTCCATTGTCGACGCCGGGTCCTGACAGTGTGGATAAAAGTCTTGCCTCAGCAGGGAGCCTGCCAAATGAATAGCGTCATGATTCAAAGACCTCTTGTTTGCCACGGACATGTGACCCCACCCACCGCCGAATGACCTCTACCGTAAGCAAATGGAGCAAAGATTATGGAGACACTGGCACGTGCACAAATAGACCATAGTGGTGTAATGCTATTTTATATTACATGGTATGACGTGTTATTTCAAACATGGAATCAGGCAATACAGGACATATTTACAGTGGCAAATTCAACATGTCCAAATATGAGTATGGAGAAGCAAAGTTGATCTTTTCATACCCTTTCTCCATTTCACGGTTTTTACTAATACTTTTGTGCACTTCCTTCCTGTATTCGATCTGTTACAAATATAAACATACATAAATACAAACCCTGTTTCCATAGGAATTGGGAAATTGTGGCAAATTCAACATGTCCAAATATGAGTATGGAGAAGCAAAGTTGATATTTTCATACCCTTTCTCCATTTCACGGTTTTTACTAATACTTTTGTGCACTTCCTTCCTGTATTCGATCTGTTACAAATATAAACATACATAAATACAAACCCTGTTTCCATAGGAATTGGGAAATTGTGTTAGATGTAAATATAAACGGAATACAGTGATTTGCAAATCCTTTTCAACCCATATTCAATTGAATGCACTACAAAGACAATATATTTGATGTTAAAACTCATAAACTTTATTTTTTTTTGCAAATAATAATTAACTTAGAATTTCATGGCTGCAACACATGCTAAAGTAGTTGGGAAAGGGCATGTTCACCACTGTGTTACATCACCTTTTCTTTTAATAACACTCAATAAGCGTTTCGGAACTGAGGAGACACATTTTTGAAGCTTTGAAAGTGGAATTCTTTCCCATTCTTGTTTTATGTGGAGCTTCAGTCGTTCAACAGTCCGGGGTCTCCGCTGTCGTATTTTACGCTTCATAATGTGCCACACATTTTCGATGGGAGACAGGTCTGGACTGCAGGCGGGCCAGGGAAGTACACACACTCTTTTTTTACAAAGCCACGCTGTTGTAACACTTGTCTTGCTGAAATAAGCAGGGGCCTCCATGATAACGTAGCTTGGATGACAACATAAGTTGCTCCAAAACCTGTATGGACCTTCCAGCATTAATGGTGCCTTCACAGATGTGTAAGTTACCCATGCCTTGGGCACTAATGCACCCCCATACCATCACAGATGCTTGCTTTTAAACTTTGGGCCTATAACAATTCGAATGGTTATTTTCCTCTTTGTTCTGGAGGACACCACTTTCTTGGTTTCCAAATATAATTTGAAATGTGCAGTCATCAGACCATAGAACACCTTTCCACCTTGCATCAGTCCATTTTAGGTGAGCTCGGGCCCAGCCAAGCAGGAGGCGTTTCAGGATATTGTTGATAAATGGGTTTGGCTTTGCATAGTAGAGTTTTAACTTGCACTTACAGATGTAGCTACCAACTGTAGTTACTGACAGTGGTTTTATGAAGTATTCCTGAGCCCGTGTGGTGATATCCTTTACACACTGATGTCGGTTTTTGATGCAGTACCGCCTGAGGGATCAAAAGTCCGCAATATCATCGCTTACGTGCAGTGAGTTCTCCAGATTCTCTGAACCTTATAAAAACAGCTTCCCAAAAAATGCTCAGACTTTCACAAGAAACGACGGGGCGAGGTACACCCCTTTGTCCACAACTGCGTGAGCAAATAGTCAAACAGTTTAAGAACAACGTTTCTCAAAATGCAATTGCAAAAAATTTAGGGATTTCAACATCTACGGTACATAATATCATCAAAAGGTTCAGAGAATCTGGAGAAATCACTCCACGTAACGTAATGGCCGGAAACCAACATTGAATGACCGTGATCTTCGATCCCTCAGACGGCACTGTATCAAAAACCGACATTAATCTCTAAAGGATATCACCACATGGGCTCAAGAACACTTCAGAAAACCACTGTCACTAAATACAGTTTGTCGCTACATCTGTAAGTGCAAGTTAAAGCTCTACTATGCAAAGCGAAAGCCATTTATCAACAACATCCAGAAACGCCTGGGCCCGAGATCATCTCAGATGGACTGATGCAAAGTGAAAAAGTGTTCTGTGGTCTGACGAGTCCACATATCAAATTGTTTTTGGAAATATTCGACATTGTGTCATCCGGACCAAAGAAGAAGCGAACCACCTAGACTGTTATCGGCGCAAAGTTCAAAAGCCAGCATCTGTGATGGTATTGGCGTGCATTAGTGCCCAAGGCATGGGTAACTTAAACATCTGTGAAGGCACCATTAATGCTGAAAGGTACATACAGGTTTTGGAACATTATATGCTGCCATCTAAGAGCCGTCTTTTTCATGGACGCCCCTGCTTATTTCAGCAAGACAATGCCAAGCCACATTAAGCATGTGTTACAACAGCGTGGCTTCGTAAAAAAAAGAGTGCGGGTACTTTCCTGGCCCGCCTGCAGTCCAGACCTGTCTCCCATCGAAAATGTGTGGCGCATTATGAAGCGTAAAATACGACAGTGGAGACCCCGGACTGTTGAACGACTGAAGCTCTACATAAAACAAGAATGGGAAAGATTTCCACTTTCAAAGCTTTACCAATTAGTTTCCTCAGTTCTCAAATGTTTATTGGGTGTTGTTAAAAGAAAAGGTGATGTAACACAGTGGTGAACATGCCCTTTCCCAACTACTTTGGCACATGTTGCAGCCATGAAATTCTAAGTTAATTATTAATTGCAAAAAAAAAATTAAAGTTTATGAGTTTGAACATCAAATATCTTGCACTGTAAAAAAACAACAACTCATTTTTATGGTTAATTTACTATAAATTTCTACTGTAATTTTTACATTTTTTTTTTAATAGGTTAAAAAACTGTAGAACTGAAGACATTATCTGTAAATAAACAAACCGCCTGTTATTTTAAGTAATATGCCAGTAATGACAAACTATGTATATTTCTTTCTTTTTTTTACAGAAAAATACCAAATTAATTATACATATAATTTTCTGTTCTCTCAAATTACTTTCAAATTAATGTAAAATTACAGTAATTAACTTTCATTAAATATATAACTTGTTATATAAAAGTGTATGTCCATGCTAACAATCTAACAGTTTTATATGTAATTTTAAGGTAAATCTTATTTTTTTAATATTTATGTGTATTTTTACATTCAAGTCGAAAAATATATGTAGCCTTTTATTTAAAGGTATAAGCTCATACTAACAATTTAACATTTTTCTCTGTAGTATGACGTACGCCGGTGACTGCAAGACATACTTGTTCACAGCCAACAGCCACACAGGTCACACTGACGGAGGCCATCCAAACAACTTTAACACTGTTACAAGTATGCGCCACACTGTGAACCCACATCAAACAAGAATGACAAACACATTTCAGGAGAACATCTTCACCGTAACACAACATAAACACAACAGAAAAAATACCCAGAATCCCATGTGTTACAATATACACTCCCACCACCAAACCCCGCCCACCTCAACCGACGCATGGAGGGGGGCGGTGATGTGGGGGGTGGGGGGATTTGGGTGGTAGCAGGGGTGTAGCCCGGAAGAGTCAGCGCTGCATGGGATTCTGGGTATTTGTTATGTTGTGTTACAGTGAGGATGTTCTCCTGAAATGTGTTTATCATTTTTGTTTGATGTGGGTTCACACTGTGGCGCATATTTGTAACAGTGTTAAAGTTGTTTGTACGGCCACCGTCAGTGTGACCTGTATGGCTGTTGACCAAGTATGTCTTTCAGTCCCTATCATATGTCTGTTAAAGCCATACACATCACGCGTTCAAGTCGACACGCTGATGGTTCGGTGAATGAGTGATCGCAGAGGGCGACAAAGCGCTGTCACGGTAAGCCCGTGATATATTCACCCAGGCAAACATCGGGTTAATCCTTCGAGACGGTCACCGAAAGTGTCGCGGTAAAATCAGTAGGATCAGTAAGTATGTTGTTAGGGCGGTATAGCCATTCATAGAAGGTGAACTCCCTTTGCACCAAGTTCCTGCATCCAGTGCCCCCGTCCCCCGGTAAAGTGAATGTGAGACCCCTGATCCTAACAATTCATAAAAAATCGGTAAAATAATGGTATTTTTCTGTGGAACTGCCAGCATCGTCACTTCATTAAAGGTGGTTACTCTTAATAATTTAGTAAAAATCTGTAAAATTACTATATTTCTCCGCAAAAAGTTTCCTGAAAATTTCTTTCAATATTATGTTTTTGATCATTATTTGGTTTACAATGTTTTACTTTGATTTTATGGTTTTCGTTTGGCAGCCGTAGCTGCCAGTAGATGATCGTTTTTCTACATAATTTTTTTTTACAATGTGTTTTTGTAGTGCATTCAATTGAATATGGGTTAAAAAGGATTTGCAAATCATTGTATTCTGTTTTTATTTACCTCTAACACAATTTCCCAACTCATATGGAAACGGGGTCTGTATATATATATATATATATATGTCTATATATATATATATATATATATGTCTTGATTGGATTATCCAGAGAATAGTGCAAACACATTTGGAACCTCAAAGACAATAATGTTGAATATTCAATAACATGGCAAATTCTTGCATCCTGCACACCTTACAACAGTGGTAATAAAAGATGCAACCTATGCTTAAAAGAGAAACTGTTTATTATATATCATCCAGATCTATCATCCCTCAACAAGCGCAGTGAAATCATTTCAACATGCCGCCACAGACGGAAACACCTCCTAGGTAACACATGAGCCAATCACCACACCCTACGCCTGCTTGTACCCACCCACTCTGTGCCCTATATAAACCATTGTATGTGAATGCTTCCATTAAAATCTCCTGATGATTGAGGGAACCCCTCATGAAACAGTTCTGTAGAGATTAAGTAGTCTTGTGATTTTTTCCCACACCTACATATATATATATATATATACACATACACATATATATATATATATATATATACACACATATATATATATATATATATATATATATATATATATATATATATATATATATATATACTAGGGCTGCAAATCTTTGGGTGTCCCACGATTCGATTCAATATCGATTCTTGGGGTCACGAATCGATAATATATACATTTTTTCGATTCAACACGATTCTCGATTCAAAAACGATATTGTTCCGATTCAAAACAATTCTGTATTAATTCTATACATAAGATTTCAGCAGGATCCACCCCAGTTTGCTGACATGCTAGCAAAGTAGTAGAGTTAAAAAAAAAAAAGCTTTTATAATTGTAAGGGACAATGTTTTATCAACTGATTGCATTAATGTAAACACAAAAATGTAAATCCAAGACAATATGTTGTCTGATTCATTCATGCTTTCACAAATTTGAACTAGAACAAAACATTTTAACATCTGACTGAATTTGACACTCAGTTACGAATCACTCAGTTACCAGAACAATAAAATACAGTGTTATAACTCCTGTGACTGTAATATCAATATAATACAATTGGTAGGCTAGGCTAGCGGACAGTCTGTGCCAGAACTTGCCCAAACATTACCATTATTTATGCAAAAATACTTTAACTGTTCATTAGGAACTACTTCTTTGTGTAAAACAACACAATAAATGATTCATAAATCAAATGAGCTTAGGCTAGCTGCCTCTATATTTCTGAGAACATGCTACTTCCAAAAATAAAATTACACAAATACTAGTTAGTTATATCTCTATATTTTTTTAACAAAACTCAAAAGCAGTAATAAAATGTCTGTAACATAAATAAAATTGGTAGGCTTAGGCAAGCTGCCTTTATATTTCTGAGAACTACTGAGAACCAAAAATAAAATTAAACAAATACTGTTATTTCTCTTTTTTTCTTAACAGTAAATCACAAAAGTGCTGGACACAACTTTGTCAGTGTAGGATAGGAGGATTATTATCCATCATTCAGCAATCACTAATCTGTAGGTTCTTTTGCAGGAAAATAAGATGATCAACATGTTCTGGAGATAGACAGCTCCGCTGCGCTGTCACTACATCTCCAGCAGTGGAGAATACTCTCTCTGCTGCAACACTTGTACCTGGGATACATAGAAACCGTTTAGCTAATTTGGCTAGTAGAGGAACATCGCTCTCTTTGAACTTCCACCAGTCAAGGGGGTCTTCTGTGAGAGAGTGTGCAGGTTCTTCTAAATACTTCTTCAGCTCCTCCTCAGCTCTGGTACTGGCTGATTTTGTATCAATTCTGTCCTCAGTGAATGTCTTCCCCAGCAGATTCACCAGTGTGGCAGATGTTGTTCTTCTTTTTGGGGCAGGGCCTTCTTCTTGGCCTGACTCTGGCTCCACAGGACTGCTGTTAGCCTCACCTGTTCCTGCAAGAAAAATATGTTTTATTTTTGTCCATAAGAAGATTATAGGTAGGTAATAATAGGCAGGTATGACATCACATTATACAGTGTAGTTTCAACAGATTTATAACATACTGTGCACACAGGTGTGATTTAAAAATGTGTAATAATATATAGTGGGTTCATTTTAATTGTACCTTAAGTGCTGCAGCCTCTGTTATCAGTCTGGCATGGATGATGTCCAGCTGCTCATGTCCAGCAAAGAAAGGCAGTACTTTAGACCTGGGGTCGAGTGCAAAGGCCATGTGGAGAAGGTTTTTAGTCTTCTCACTGCTGTATCTTGTTACCAGGTGGTCATGTACCGCTCGTTTGATGTCTCGGACATGTGGGGGGTCAGCCAAGTCCCCCTTTGTGTCATGAAGCAGCTGGGTATTCAATGGAGCTATGACTGACAGTGTGGGTGACGAATCCTCTGACATGATCTTGGTGGCATCTTTCAATGGCCTGAGTGTCATAGCCATGTCTTCAGCATACTTGATTTCTGCATCACTTAGCATGGAGGTGTCAGCAGTATTATATTTTCTCACTCCAGGAGAGACGAGAGCGGCACATATAGCAGGCAGGTGCTTCAGAAACCGTTCAACCATATCGTGTGCACGGTTCCACCTGGTTGTAAAGTCGGTTATCAACGTGTTGTCCGTGATCCCCTTCTCAGCCTGACTCGCTTTCAGGGCCTCACGCGCAATGGTACTCCTGTGGAAGTATCCAGTGATTTGCCTGATCCTCCCTAGCACCTGTGACAGAGTACCAATCTTCAGAGCCTTCTGGGCTGCGAGGTTGAGCGTGTGTGCATAACACGTTATGTGTGTTAGCTCATCAAGCTGCATAGCAGTAGTCATGTTAGGTGCGTTATCTGTAACAATCACCAAGTCAGTGAGCATCAGCCCCCATTCCTTTGCGACAGAGTGAAATGTTTCATTCACGTTAACAGCAGTATGGCTTTCATGGATTACCCTTGTTTGCAAGACTTGAGACTGGAGCTGTCATTCATCTGTGATGTAGGGCGCGGTGAATGTAGCGTATGACTCTGTGGTCCTAGAGATCCAGTGATCACAGGTAAGAGCTACTCTGCTAGCTATAGTCACAGCTTTCCCCACGTTTAGCTTTGTCTCTCTGTAAAGTGAAGGTACAATATTGTTTGTAAAAACCGAGCGTGATGGGATGTCATACCGTGGCTCAATAGTTTTAATCATGAACCTGAAGCCTTCTCTCTCCACAGCGCTGTATGGTCGCAGGTCTTTTGCAATGAAACAAGCGATGGATCTGGTTATCTTCTTTGCCCGTTCAGAACTGAATGGTAGTTTTGTAAAGTGGTGAAGTGTGCGTTGTTCAGTTGTCGGTGTTTGTGGATGATCCTTTTCCTCTGATAACTCTGGGTGTTGTCTGTCCAAGTGAGCGCGGGGATTTGAAGTATTCCCAAAATACTCAACTTTAGCGTTGCAAAGTCTGCAAATTGCATGAGTCCTGTCAAGCCCATTCTTGCCACGGTAAAATCCAAAGTATCTCCAAACGTCTGATTTCAAAGTCCGCGGAGGCGGTTGTATTCCTTCTTTAGGCTGCTTTGTTTCTTTTTCTTCTACCTGTATTTCAGCGGCAACACAACAACACTACACTTCCCTTGGTAGCTTGCCACCAGGAAGCCACGCTGCGTATTGCGCAATACCTACGGTAGCCCAGAAAGCACATACACTTTGCCAGGAGCGGGGGAAGAAAATCAATTTGAAAAAAAATGAGAATGGATACTGAATCGTACAATGTGAGAATGGCGATTTGATTTTGAATTGATTTTTTCCCCACATCCCTAATTGTTATGGTATTGCTGTGTATTGTTTTGTTGGATTGATAAAAATAGAAAAAATCGATTTAAAAAAAAAAGAGAATCGATTCTGAATCGCACACCCCTAATAGATACACACACACATACACACACACACACACACACACACACACACACATATATATATATATATAAATATATATATATATATATATATATATATATATATATATATATATATATATATATATATATATATATATATATATACAGTGAAGAAAATAAGTATTTGAACACCCTGCCATTTTGCAAGTTCTCCCACTTAGAAATCATGGAGGGGTCTGAAATTTTCATGGTATGTGCATGTCCACTGTATGAGAGATAACCTTAAAAGAAAAATCCAGAAATCACAATCAATGATATTTTAACAATTTATTTGTGTGATACAGCTGTAAATAAGTATTTGAACACCTGTCTATCAGCTAGAATTCTGAACCTCAAAAACTTTTTAGTCCGCCTTTAAAAGTCCTCCTCCACTCCACTGCATTATCCTGAATCAGGTGCACCTGTGTGAGGTCGTTAGCTGCATAAAGACACCTGTCAACTCCGTACAATCAGTAAGACCCAAACATTCAGCATGGCTAAGAGCAAAGAGCTGTCCAAAGACACCAGAGACAAAATTGTACAACTCCACAAGGATGGAAAGGGCTATGGAGAAATTGCCAAACAGCTTGGTGAAAAAAGGTCCGCTGTTGGAGCAATCATTAGAAAATGGAAGAAGCTAAACGTGACGGTCAATCTCAATCGGAGTGGAGCCCCATGCAAGATATCCCCTCGTGGGGTCTCAATGATGCTAAGAATGGTGAGGAATCAGCCCAGGACTACACGGCAGGACTTGGTCAATGACCTGACAAGAGCTGGGACCACTGTTTCCATGGTCACTGTTGGTAATACACTAAGACGTCATGGTTTGAAATCATGCACGGCACGGAAGGTTCCCCTGCTTAAACCAGCACATGTAAAGACCCGTCTGAAGTTTGCCAATGACCATTTGGATGATCCAGAGGAGTCATGGGAGAAAGTTTTGTGGACAGATGAGACCAAAATTTACCTTTTTGGTCATAATTTCACTGTGTGTGTTTGGAGGTAGAAGAATGATGCGTACCATCCCAAGAACGCCATCCCTACTGTGAAGCATGGGGGTGGTAGCATCATGCTTTGGGGGTGTTTTTCCGCTCATGGGACAGGACGACTGCACTGTATTAAGGAGAGGATGACTGCAGCCATGTATTGTGAGATTTTGGCCAAAAACCTCCTTCCCTCAGTCAGATCATTGAAGATGAGTCGTGGCTGGATCTTCCAACATGACATTGACGCAAAGCACACTGCCAGAAAAAACAAGAAGTGGCTTTGTAAGAACCATATCAAGGTTCCGGAGTGGCCTAGCCAGTCTCCAGACATAAATCCAATTAAAAATCTTTGGAGGGAGCTGAAAGTTTGTGTTACTCAGCGACAGCCCAGAAAGCTGACTGATCTAGAGAAGATCTGTGTGGAGGAGTGGGCCAAAATCCCTCCTGCAGTCTGTGCAAACCTGGTGGAGAACTACAGGAACAATAATTTCCAACAAGGGCTACTCTATCACATATTAATGTTGGTGTTCAAATACTTATTTTCAGCTGTATCACACGAATAAATTGTTAAGAAATCATTGATTGTGATTTCTGGATTTTTCTTTTTAGGTTATCTCTCATACAGTGGACATTCACCTACCGTGAACATTTTAGAACCCTCCATGATTTCTAAGTGGGATCATTTGCTAAATAGGAGGGTGTACAGTTGGTACAAAATGCGGCTGCTAGACTTTTGACAAGAACAAGAAAGTTTGATCATATTACGCCTGTACTGGCTCACCTGCACTGGCTTCCTTTGCACTTAAGATGTGACTTTAAGGTTTTACTACTTACGTATAAAATACTACACGGTCGAGCTCCATCCTATCTTGCCGATTGTATTGTACCATATGTCCCGACAAGAAATCTGCGTTCAAAAGACTCCGGCTTATTAGTGATTCCTAAAGCCCAAAAAAAGTCTGCGGGCTATAGAGCGTTTTCCGTTCGGGCTCCAGTACTCTGGAATGCCCCCCCCGGTAACAGTTCGAGATGCTACCTCAGTAGAAGCATTTAAGTCTCACCTTAAAACTCATTTGTATACTCTAGCCTTTAAATAGACCTCCTTTTTAGACCAGTTGATCTGCCGCTTCTTTTCTTTTTCTCCTATGTCCCCCCCTCCCTTGTGGAGAGGGTCCGGTCCGATGACCATGGTTGAAGTACTGGCTGTCCAGAGTTGAGACCCAGGATGGACTGCTCGTCGGGACCCAGGATGGACCGCTCGCCTGTGTATCGGTTGGGGACATCTCTACGCTGCTGATCCGCCTCCGCTTGAGATGGTTTCCTGTGGACGGGACTCTCGCTGCTGTCTTGGATCCGCTTTGAACTGAACGCTCGCGGCTGTGTTGGAGCCACTATGGATTGAACTTTCACAGTATCACGTTAGACCCGCTCGACATCCATTGCTTTCGGTCCCCTAGAGGGGGGGGGGGGGGGGGGGGTTGCCCACATTTTAGGTCCTCTCCAAGGTTTCTCATAGTCAGCATTGCCACTGGGTGGGAATTCTCCCTGCCCACTGGGTGTGAGTTTTCCTTGCCCTTTTGTGGGTTCTTCCGAGGATGTTGTAGTCGTAATGGTTTGTACAGTCCTTTGAGACATTTGTGATTTAGGGCTATATAAATAAACATTGACTGATTGATTGATTGAGTGTTCAAATACTTATTTTCTTGACTGTATACACACACACACATATATATATATATATATATATATATATATATATATATATATATATATATATATATGATATATAAATAAATGGGTTGTACTTGTATAGCGCTTTTCTACCTTCAAGGTACTCAAAGCGCTTTGACACTACTTCCACATTTACCCATTCACACACACATTCACACACTGATGGAGGGAGCTGCCATGCAAGGCGCCAACCAGCAACCATCAGGAGCAAGGGTGAAGTGTCTTGCTCAGGACACAACGGACGTGACGAGGTTGGTTCTAGGTGGGATTTGAACCAGTGACCCTCGGGTTGCGCACGGCCACTCTACCACTGCGCCACGCCGTCCCTTAATATATATATCCTATATATAATATACATATATGTATACACTAGGAGTGTGGGGAAAAATCAATTCGAATACGAATCGAATCCGTTGTGCGATTCAGAATCGATTCTAATTTTTTTTAATCTATTTTTTTTATTTTTTATTATAATTATTTTTTTAATCAATCAACAAACCACTACACAGCAATACCATAACAATGCAATCCAATTCCAAAACCAAACCTGACCCAGCAACACTCAGAACTGTAATAAACAGAGCAATTGAGAGGAGGCACAAACACGACACAGAACAAACCAAAAGTAGTGAAACAAAAATGAATATTATCAACAACAGTATCAATATTAGTTATAATTTCAGCATAGCAGTGATTAAAAATCCCTCATTTACATTATCATTAGACATTTATAAAAATTTAAATAAAAGAACAATAGTGTCACAGTGGCTTACACTTGCATCGCATCTCATAAGCTTGACAACACACTGTGTCCAATGTTTTCACAAAGATAAAACAAGTCTTATTTTTGGTTCGTTTAATAATTAAAACAAATTTATATTATTGCAATCAGTTGATAAAACATTGTCCTTTATAATTATAAAATGTTTTTTTTTTAATCTACTCTTCTGCTAGCATGTCAGCAGACTGGGGTAGATCCTGCTGAAATCCTATGTATTGAATGAATACAGAATCGTTTTGAATCTGAAAAATATCGTTTTTGAATCGAGAATCGCGTTGAATCGAAAAAAATCGATATATAATCGAATCGCGACCCCAAGAATCGATATTGAATCGAATCGTGGGACACCCAAATATTCGCAGCCCTAGAATACACATATATATATATGTGTATATACAAACACCTTTTCCAAATGAGTTGGGAAATGTGTTAGATGTAAATATAAACGGAATACAATGATTTGCAAATCCTTTTCAACCCATATTCAATTGAATGCACCACAAAGACAAGACATTTGATGTTCAAACTCATAAACTTTTTTTTTTTTTTTGCAAATAATAATTAACTTAGAATTTCATGGCTGCAACTCATGCCAAAGTAGTTGGGAAAGGGCATGTTCACCACTGTGTTACATCACCTTTTCTTTTAACAACACTCAATTAACGTTTGGGAACTGAGGAAACAAACTGTCGAGGGTTTGAAAGTGGAATTCTTTACCATTCTTGCTTGATGTACAGCTTAAGTTGTTAACAGTCCGGGCTCTTGTTGTCGTATTTTACGCTTCATAATGCACCACACATTTTCGATGGGAGACATGTCTGGACTGCAGGCGGGCCAGGAAAGTACCCGCACTCTTTTACTACGAAGCCATGCTGTTGTAACACGTGGCTTGGCATTGTCTTGCTCAAATAAGCAGGGGCGTCCATGACAACGTTGCTTGGATGACAACATACGTTGCTCCAAAACCTGTATGTACCTTTCAGCATTAATAGTGCCTTCACAGATGTGTAAGTTACCCATGACTTGGGCACTAATGCACCCCCATACCATCACAGATGCTGGCTTTTGAACTCTGCGCCTAGAACAATCCAGATGGTTATTTTCCTCTTTGTTCTGGAAGACACCACGTCCACAGTTTCCAAATATACTGTAATTTGAAATGTGGACTCGTCAGACCACAGAACACTTTTCCACTTTGCATCAGTCCATCCTAGATGAGCTCGGGCCCAGCGAAGCCGCCGGCCTTCCTGTGTGTTGTTGATAAATGACTTTCGCTTTGCATAGTAGAGTTTTAACTTGTACTTACAGATGTTGCGACCAACTGTAATTACTGACAGCGGTTTTCTGAAGTGTTCCTGAGCCCATGTGGTGATATCCTTTACACACAGATGTTGGTTTTTGATGCAGTACCGCCTGAAGGATCAAAGGTCCGTAATATCATTGCTTACGTGCAGTGATTTCTCCAGATTCTCTCCGTAGAAAGTAAAATCCCTAAATTCCTTGCAATAGCTCGTTGAGAAATGTTGTTCTAAAACTGTTTAACAAATTGCTTACAACTTGGTGACCCTCACCCCATCCTTGTTTTTGAATTACTCAGCATTTCATGGAAGCTGTATTTATACACAATCATGCCACCCAACTGTTCCCAATTAGCCTGCACACCTGTGGGATGTTCCAAATAAGTGTTTGATGAGCATTCCTCAACTTTATCAGTATTTATTGCCACCTTTCCCAACTTCTTTGTCATTTGTGGCTGGCATCAAATTCTAAAAATTATAATTATATGCACACAAAAAAATGTTTATCAGTTTGAACATCAAATATGTTGTCTTTGTAGCATATTCAACTGAATATGGGTTGAAAATGATTTGCAAATCATTGTATTCCATTTATATTTACATCTAACACAATTTCCCAACTCATATAGGAACGGGGTTTGTATGTGTGTGTGTGTGTGTGTGTGTGTGTGTGTGTGTGTGTGTGTGTGTGTGTGTGTGTGTGTGTGTGTGTGTGTGTGTGTCCTCACGTACATAACAAGCAGATTTGGTCACATTTTCAGTAGAGACATAAATCCATAAAAGAAGCAAACTTCATGAATTTCTTTGGTGACAAACAAGTATGTGTTCTATTCACGCTAACACAAAAAATAAGAGTTGTAGATAGGGCTGGGCGATATGGCCTTTTAATAATATCTCGATATTTTAGGACATGTCACGATATATATCTCGATATTTTGCCTTAGCCTTGAATTAACACTTGATGCATATAATCACAGCAGTATGATGATTCTATGTGTCTACATTAAAACATTCTTCATACTGCATTAATATATGCTCATTTTAAACTTTCATGCAGAGAGGGAAATCACAACTAAATCATCCATTCATTTTCTATCGCTTGTCCCTTCTTTGGAGTCGTGGGGGGTGCTGGTGGCTATCTCAGCTGCATTCGGGCGGAAGGCGGGTTATACCCTGGACAAGTCGCCACCTCATCGCAGGGCCATCACGGATAGACAGACGACATTCACACTCACATTCACATTCTAGGGTCAATTTTGTGTTGCCAATCAACCAAGTCAATTGACCAAAACTGTATATACTAAACATTTATTAAGCAGCGGCACAATCAATCATGTAATTTCCAAAACATAAAGTGCAAGATTTTCAGTGACATTTTAAAACAAGCTATGAGTGCACTTTTGTGCATGATATCACTAAGATGAAATATCAAAAAACCCTAAATTAAAGTGCACTTTTTGTACAGAACGCCACTACAATAGTTTAAAACAAATAAAGTGCACTTTTGTGTATGATGTCACTCAAGATATTTCAATAACTGTCAAATAAAAATGAGCTGCATAATAGGAAATCCAATAGTGTATGTCCTTCGCTATGTGGTAGGTTTCTGCGGACATTATCTTCTGTTGTTGACTATTTTTTTCATACGGTGTTGATCTGGAAATGGTTGCTTGGGCATTTTGTGGGTGTGGCACCGAATGGGGATGTTGACATGCGGAGTTTCAAGCACTCCTTAGTCTTTCGCGGGTGACTTTTCAAACGATGCTACAAAGTAGCGATAATGTTACATTTTGTAGCAACGCTTTTACTGCATACTTGACTTACTACGGTTGTCTGTCCAACATCTTCCCACTTGAAGCCAAACCACCGCCAGACGATGGACCCCAGGCTGTTTTTCTTGGGAATTCATTCTTCTTCCTTCATTTGTTACCAGATTCGCACCTTCTTTCTCTCGAATTTCCACTCGCAACGCACCGCTTGCACGTCATTTATCAACAACACACAGGAAGGCCGGCGGCTTCGCTGGGCCCGAGCTCATCTAGGATGGACTGATGCAAAGTGGAAAAGTGTTCTGTGGTCTGACGAGTCCACATTTCAAATTACAGTATATTTGGAAACTGTGGACGTGGTGTCTTCCAGAACAAAGAGGAAAATAACCATCTGGATTGTTCTAGGCGCAGAGTTCAAAAGCCAGCATCTGTGATGGTATGGGGGTGCATTAGTGCCCAAGTCATGGGTAACTTACACATCTGTGAAGGCACCATTAATGCTGAATGGTCCATACAGGTTTTGGAGCAACGTATGTTGTCATCCAAGCAACGTTGTCATGGACGCCCCTGCTTATTTGAGCAAGACAATGCCAAGCCACGTGTTACAACAGCATGGCTTCGTAGTAAAAGAGTGCGGGTACTTTCCTGGCCCGCCTGCAGTCCAGACATGTCTCCCATTGAAAATGTGTGGTGCATTATGAAGCGTAAAATACGACAACAAGAGCCCGGACTGTTAACAACCATGACGCTGCCTCTCTGGGTGTATGACGTTGCACGTGCGACCGTATGTGACGTATGTAAGAAGGTGCACTTGTTTTATGTCTCTGTGAGAAGGAGAGACAAGAAAGAGTGACACACACCTGTAGTGTAATGCCCGCAGCTAAAAGCAACAGCGTGAGAATGTATCCTCAATGATAACGATATAGTCATTTTCTATATCGCACAGAGACAAACTCGCGATATATCAAGTATATTTGATATATCGCCCAGCCCTAATTGTAGAAATGATTGAAAACGAAAAACAGTCATGACATTATGTTTTTCACAAGTGTATGTAAACTTTTGATCGCAATATACAGTATACATATATATATATATATATATATATGTGTGTGTGTATATATGTATATATATATATATATGTATATATGTGTATGTATTTATGTGTATATGTATATATATGTATGTGTGTGTGTGTATATATAATATATATATATATACATATATATGTATATATATATATATATATATATATATATATATATATATATATATATGTAAATGTAAATGGTAAATGGGTTATACTTGTATAGCGCTTTTCTACCTTCAAGGTACTCAAAGCGCTTTGACACTATTTCCACATTCACCCATTCACACACACATTCACACACTGATGGCGGGAGCTGCCATGTAAGGCCCTAACCATGACCCATCAGGAGCAAGGGTGAAGTGTCTTGCTCAAGGACACAACGGACGTGACTTGGTTGGTAGAAGTTGGGGATCGAACCAGGAACCCTCAGGTTGCTGGCACGGCCACTCTACCAACCGCGCCACGCCGTCCCCAAATGTGTGTATATTTATGAGTTCTCCAAACTGCTTGACAGCGCTCACAAGCCCCTGATGCCCATTTATTCCTCCCCCTACTCCATATACATTTTTGCTTTTGTTTAGTTATTGTGTACTATTGACTTTGTTTTGATCAAACAATTGTATGTGATATTACAAAATAAGGAACTAGTTCAATATATTGTGTTGATATTTTTAAACTGTCATGGATGATCGGAATCAGCAGCATAAAACCCTGATTGGAACATCCCTATCGCAAACACATAAACTTCAAAACATTTTTTAGGAGGTTTTCAAAAATAATGTAAAACTTCTGTTAAAGTTTACTCTTGTGGAACGATACACCATGACATTTGCATTCAAGGTCAAAAGAATGACATTTATACACTGCCTAAAAGTAGCCCTGTGAAAAATTGGTTGTACATTTTTCACTCTGCCTCTTAAACGAATCGGAATCGTTGGGAACTGGATTGAAACAAGGAACTGAAATTGTCCAAATTCATAGTATGCCTGATCGTAACTCTCCTGTTTATTGTTTATTTTTTAAATTAAATTGGCTCTAGTGTGTGAATGTGAGTGTGAATGTTGTCTGTCTATCTGTGTTGGCCATGTGATAAGGTAGCGACTTGTCCAGGATGTACCCCGCCTTCCGCCCGATTGTAGCTGAGATAGGCACCAGCGCCCCCCGTGACTCCGAATGTGACAAGTGGTAGAAAATGGATGGATGGATGGATTATTGTGATGTAAGGTGGGTCTTAGGTTGAGCTATGACAGTCTGGACAAAATATTGTGTATATTATTATTGTGATGCTGCTCATGCGTCAACTCTGTCAGAAAACAGTGAAAAAGAAATAAATATGTGTTAGTTGCTCTACGAATTAAAAATATCTGCTGTGATTTTTACCATAATAATAATCATTTATGATTACTTTCTGCAATGGGTGCCATTTTTGTCTTTGCACTTGCCTGCTGTGATAGCTGAAGGAAATGTTGCAAAGGAGGACAGAAGGAGGTCATATTTAAAATGGGCGGTGATGATGAAATGATAGCATTGGAGCAAGCCTGCTGGCTCGGAAATTTTTCCTGAATACTGCTGATCAAGCCACAGTGAATCTTTCACGACCTATTTTTTTTATTTGCCAGAGACAACTTCACCGAGTCCCGCACAGAAATTACAATTCCCTCAGAGAGATGCTGTCGCCGCCTTAAAATGGGAGACTAAAAATGTCACTCACTCTGAGCGCAGCCATGGCCCGACAATCGTAACTTCCGCAAATTGGAATCACTCCATTTTATCGGAATCCATTCCAAACAAACATATAAAATTGTGGACATATTCCTTTGGCCGTGATTAACATTGGAATGACATCACAGCAATCTGACTGGACACCCAGGAAGTGCTTTAATCATTCCAATGCTGTGACATCATTGCTTTCCTGCCTGTGATCTCATCCAGTATGATCATCCAGCTGAAAAAGGCTGAATATGTCAGACATCAAGTGTTTTGGCGGAGAGATTAAAAAGCTCATCAGACTTAAGATTCATTGATAAGTGTGCCAGGGTTTTCCTTGATATATTTTGCAGTACATACAGTACAGTGTATGTCCTCTGCAGTTGACTTACATCTGTGGACATACATATCCGGGCTTTTTTTTCCAAAATGTTTAACCCAAACAAAATAAAGCAGTGGACATTTCAGGCTCTGTGGTGTATACATCCATGTTTATGAGGCCCTGAGATGTGTACGTTCAGTTGATGAGGGCCTGAGATGTGTACAATCAGTTGATGAGGGCCTGAGATGTATACACGTTCAGTTGATGAGGTCCTGAGATGTGTACGTTCAGTTGATGAGGGCCTGAGGTGTATACACATTCAGTTGATGAGGGCCTGAGATGTGTACAATCAGTTGATGAGGGCCTAAGATGTATACACGTTCAGTTGATGAGGGCCTGAGATGTGTACGTTCAGTTGATGAGGGCCTGAGATGTGTACGTTCAGTTGATGAGGGCCTGAGATGTGTACGTTCAGTTGATGAGGGCCTGAGATGTGTACGTTCAGTTGATGAGGGCCTGAGATGTGTACGTTCAGTTGATGAGGGCCTGAGATGTGTACGTTCAGTTGATGAGGGCCTGAGGTGTAAACACGTTCAGTTGATGAGGGCCTGAGATGTGTACGTTCAGTTGATGAGGGCCTGAGATGTGTACGTTCAGTTGATGAGGGCCTGAGATGTGTACGTTCAGTTGATGAGGGCCTGAGATGTGTACGTTCAGTTGATGAGGGCCTGAGATGTGTACGTTCAGTTGATGAGGGCCTGAGATGTGTACGTTCAGTTGATGAGGGCCTGAGGTGTAAACACGTTCAGTTGATGAGGGCCTGAGATGTGTACAATCAGTTGATGAGGGCCTGAGGTGTATACACGTTCAGTTGATGAGGGCCTGAGATGTATACACGTTCAGTTGATTAGAGCCTGAGGTGTATACACGTTCAGTTGATGAGGGCCTGAGATGTGTACAATCAGTTGATGAGGGCCTAAGATGTATACACGTTCAGTTGATGAGGGCCTGAGATGTATACACGTTCAGTTGATTAGAGCCTGAGGTGTAAACGTTAATGTTGTCTGCTGCTCTGACTGGCCAGAGCTCTGACTGTGCAATGAGGCGGAGACGAGCTGCTTCTTCCAGGCTGGAATTGCGTTAAGGATGTGATATTGATTCACCCTATGAAGATTGAGGCTCATTTCTTTTCCTTTCCATGGAAAACTCAGCGGAACGTGAAACGAATGCTCCCAAGTGTAATCCCTACAAAACGCCCTTTCCTTCAGCAAGGTCTAAAGACAGGAAAGGAAATATCTATCGCTGTCCCCCTAATTTGCATTTAATTACAGGCGTTCCACTGAGATTTGCATAACAGGTTGCAGTCATCAGGTACATGAACAAATAAGTAGATAATCAATGTGCGCATTCATTAATCACACACACTTCATCTTTAAATGTCACACCCCTTCAGAAAGTCATTATTCTGCAGATTGGGCTGTTCATTACGCAGAGCTGACTGAAGAGGGCCACAAATAAAGTCGAAAACGGATAATCTACTGATGCACTGACCGTCATATCTTCTCCCAGTCAATCAAAACCTGCTTTACTGGCTGTCAACATGTCTTTTTGCTCTCGGAGAACACAACAGACTGACAGCACACGCCCACACATGCGCGCCAGTGGGTGGATTTGTGCCTAATAGAGGTAGCACGCTCGACAACCCCCAGCTATGGAAACAGCAGCAGTGTACAATAGCACAGCCTATCTATGCTCTCCCAGGAGCGCCTTTTCCAGAAAAGCCCAGAATGGCCTGCCTCATCCTGCACACCGCCGGGCCGGCAGCGGGGTCACAGGGGAAATGTTTTCAGATGGTCCAACTTATGTTGAGAAATCCTTTGCAATCCGCGTCCAGGCAGGGAATTGCCTGGAGGCTAATGAGATGTCTGGCTCCCTACTTGCAGTTCCCCGCCATGGCACCTGGCAGTGCCGTGCCAAGAGCCTCACCTGGATTTTTCTCAGAGTAAAGCAGATGGGTGTGTACTCCGGCCAAAAATGCTCCTCATTTAGCCTATGGCAAAATGACTCCACCAAGACAGCAAAAACATATTTGCAGTGATTAGAAAAACATGGATGTTGCTTTGGCTGCCTGATTAACTCTTGTATCAAGTCCTGATGTTTATGAGGACTTGACACATACGCACTGTCCTTCTTTTTTCTCTCTCACGCAATGTTTTCTGCCATCGCCAGAAAGCAATAACTCTTGGGTGACGGCTGTGATGCCATGGCAACACTGCAAACGTCACTTTGAAGGCGAGATGCAATCAGGGGCTCATTTGAAGATCACCTAATGACATTTAGAACAAAGAATCCCCGCCGGAGAGGAGAAGACCCGGACAATTTAGTCACGGATAACAAATTAGGTTTTGGTTAAAGCCCAGAACATTGTAGGGCTGGTGTTGCTCGCTAATGGCGTGTGAATGGTAAGAGAAGCCATTCGCACTCGTGCTAGTTTTCATCTTGCTCTTACTGATACTCCGCTGGGTACAAAAAGCGTGAAGGTGACGGGTATCGCTTTGATTGTTGTTTGTTTAATGAACAAAATTACCAGGTGGAACTCTTCTACTTTTCAACCGTTGCCCACAAAATGGTGAAAATTTGTCAAAACAAGCACACCTGTTGGCCGTTATATAATTTTTCTGACTAGCACACCACATGATGGCACCATTATTAAATCCCAGATATGTGAAAATGACTTGTAATTTCTTACACAGTTCAATGTTCTGGAGCAAAAAAAAAAAAAAAAAGCAATGGACTTTAAGGTGATAATTTGGTACACACCTTTTTAAGGGGCCGACAAAAAAAATGTTTTTATAATTTGATCAGGATTGGTTAGAAAACATGGCAGCCTTCAAACAAAGTTAAAGTTAAATATTTAAAGTACCCATGAATGTCTCACACACACACACTAGATGTGGCCCAATTATTCTCTGCATTTGACCCATTTCCCTTGATCAGCCCCTGGGAGGTGAGGGGAGCAGTGAGCAACACTGGTGGTTGCGCACAGGAATTATTTTTGGTGATTTAACCCCTAATGCCAACCTTTGATGCTGAGTGCCTGGCAGGGAGATAATGGGTACCATTTACATATTTACACTGAGCAACTTTGACATTGTCCATAACAGGGGTGTCAAACTCATTTTAGATCGGGAACCACATGGAAAAAAATCTACTCCCAAGTGGGTCGGACTGGTAAAATCACGGAACGATAACTTTAAAAAAAAGACAACTTCAGATTGTTTTCTTTGTTTAAAAATAAAACAAGCACATTCTGAAAATGTACAAATCATAATGTTGTTGGGATTCTTTTTACACTCACATGTTGCGGTTAATGGTATTCTATCTTTACTTGTCGTTATTTATTCTTTCTAAAATAAATTATATGATAATGTTCATCAATCAACTCATTGGTGTTCATTTTCAATCTATCAAGATAAGAAAATAATATCAAAATCAAATTACAAGATGTCATTTATGTAGTTTGCTCCTTTTCCTCGACTGGTGCACTAACTAGCGGTTTATTTTTTTTTACATATGTAGCATCATCTACAAAAATACAAATAAATGCTATCTCGACATCTAGTGGACACATTTAAAACAGCAGTTTCTTTCATTTAAAAATTTCGGCTCATTTTTATACTTACAATCTGATCCCGCGGGCCGATTAAAACCTGTTCGTGGGCCTGATCCAGCCCGCGGGCCATACATTTGACCCCCCTGGTCTATAAGTCATTGAGCATTTGTGTAATAATGATACAACTTGGAGGATATTGTATCAATCATCACATTGTAGACATTTTCACCATATGAAAATGTTGCCCGGTGGTTCAATGTTGTGTTGTGGCTGTCACTGTGACTATAGTTTCTGAATGACAAAGGCAAAATGATATAATTTACTTTCAATTTATGTGACATTGTGTGGATTTACTTCCTGTTGTAGACACGATACTGTATTTTCCACTCTGTCCTAAGAGAGAAGACGTTATGTCTTGTATTCATGCTAGCATTTAGTAGCCAGCCAGCGACTAGCGCTCTATAGTAGCCTGTTAGCAATTAGTGCACCAACTGCCAGCAAGCAATTAGCACGCTAGTACAGTGTGTGTGTATGTGTGTGTGTGCGTGTGTGCGTGTGTGTGTGTGTGTGTGTGTGTGTGTGTGTGTGTGTGTGTGTGTGTGTGTGTGTGTGTGCGTGCGTGCGTGCGTGCGTGCGTGCGTGTGTGCTTGTGTGTGTGTGTGTGTTCTTTTATTTCTACCCTTCTTGAGACACAGAACCAAGGAAAAGTACCTTCCATATGAAGACCGGTGAACAAGTCAGCACATAAATCATGGTCCCAATACAGAAAATGATTGCATCTAATAGAGAATGTCTCATTTGCATCCCTGGTGGTGAAGTCTATCAAAATTAGGGTGGTCCCAAAAAGGAGGGATTTTTCAAATTGACTGTGTCTGTTTTAAAAGTGCTCCCCTTCTGGTCAACATATGAAACAACAAGTGTGTGTGAAAATTTGATGTGCTCCTCCTCTGGCCAACATATGTTATAACAAGTGTGTGTAAGAAATGGAAATGCGCCCCCTTTGGCCAAAATGTATTTAAAAAAAATTAATAAATATGTATATAGCGACATCCATCCATCCATTTTCTACCGCTTATTCCCTTTCGGGGTCGCGGGGGGCGCTGGCGCCTATCTCAGCTACAATCGGGCGGAAGGCGGGGTACACCCTGGACAAGTCGCCACCTCATCGCAGGGCCAACACAGATAGACAGACAACATTCACACTCACATTCACACACTAGGGCCAATTTAGTGTTGCCAATCAACCTATATAGCGACATAATAACTTGAAATAAAAACAAATGAAGATCAAAAACCAATTACAAACAAAAAAATTTAAAAAAATTAAAAATGAACTAAAAGCAGTAATTTTCTCATAATGTGTTGACTTTTTTCTTATAAAATTGGGAACAATTTCTCATATTCTTTCTGTTTCTGTAATATTACAATATTTTCTCGTAAAATTATTACTTATTTTATGTAAAATTATTACTTTTTCCATCCATCCATTCATTTTCTACCGCTCGTCCCTTTTTGGGGTCACAGGGGGGTGCTGGAGCCTATCTCAGCTGGATTCCCCAAATGGTGACATTTGTCATAAAAATCTGACTTTTTTGTTGTTCTTGTAAAATAGTGACATTTTTGAGTAAATTTATGACATTTGTCATAATTTTGCCAAGTAAAATTCAGATTTTACTTCATTTTTAAGTTTTCTTATGAAATTGTGGCTTTTGTCGAGTAAAAATATGACTCTTTTCATAAAGTTGCCAAAATTTTAAGCTTTTCTTGTAAAATTGCGACTGTTATTAGAAATAAATTCCAACTTTTATTATCATATTGCACAAATGTTCAGTTTTTCTTGTAAATTTTTGACTGGCATTGAGTAAGTATGATACTGCCAACATTTTAAGTTTTTCTTGTGAAATTGTAACCTTTTTCTTGTGAAATTCGAACTGATGTTTCACAACAAGCTTTTTTATATTTGCATAGTCCCAAATGGGACAAGCAGTAGAAAATGGAAGGATGGATGTATATATTATTAATGTTGTAAATACAAATCTTTATAAACCTAGAAAGGGTGGTCCTAAAGAGGTAGGCATTTTTCAGAGGTCCCAAGAAGGTAAGAAATACAAGAATGTGTGTTTGTGTTTGTGTGTGTGTGTGTGTGTGTGTGTGTGTGTGTGTGTGTGTGTGTGTGTGTGTGTGTGTCTGTGTGTGTGTGTGTGTGTGTCCAAGGGGATAGCATACTAAGCAGACCCCAGTGCATGAAGAGAAGTGCTGTTCATCAGCATTTACAACTCTCCCCTGCCATTTTTGCAAGTGTTTCCCCTCACACGGCCTCATAGCAAGAAGACAGAACCTTGATACGCTTGCAAGACAGAAATAGACACAACCCTGCTTGCATTATTCCGACGTCCCGTTCAAGCAAACGACAAACAAAAGGAGCAGGAGACAAATCTCAAATCGCTCATCTGCATTTCGCTGCTCTGCGATCACACACCCCTGATGCGAGGGAAGGCTTATGACCTGAGATTTTCTCTCAGAAAGAGAGTGGTAGGTGTGTGTGTCGGGTGGGGGCGGCGAACCTTGAAAACTACTCCAGAATATCAATACAGCCATTCTCATTTTCCGTTTAATCCCTACAGCTGTGTGTGGACGCTGAAGATTTCATGTAGCGAAAGGGAACGAGGGGGGGGAAAAGTTCAATTCCTTCCCACGGTACAAGCCGACAAAACCTCCATAACAGATTTTATTTGTCGTGTTTGCGCAGAAACAAGGACAAGCTAAATTGAATCCATCATGGCTACGGACTACATAGAAAGTCAACAATGCTTTTTTTCCCCCTGCAGCAAAAGCGACAAATCCCATTTGAAACATATTTGAACGTTTACAATTCAATACATTTCTGATAGGTTTTATTGAGCTTAAACAAAATAATGGCACACGCTAAGCGACATTTTTCTGGCTAGATGTACTGCCCATTGGAATTCATGCGCCCTCTCCATCTGAATCCAAAGAATATGGAAACTGCACACGTGAAGACAATCGCTACTTTAAATAACGCTACATTTTTGTATTTTGTCAGTTTATATACATTAAGTTAAAGTTCCAAACAAGGCTGGTCTCCATGGTTAACACTAAAAATGATAAAATGTATGAAAAGGTTATGGATTTTTTGCAGGGAAGGCGCAAACGCTCCCAGCATGCCTCCGGCACTTGACTTTCAGAATCTTCACATGACTCTGTAACCTAATAAATTGTACATTAGATTGCTTATTAGTCTGTTGTACGAAATATGTACAGTATATTAAATGACAAAATACAAAAATATAGCGTTATTTAGTGTTATATTCACGTGAAGGAGTCCAATGCACAAATACATTTCCACATTCCTATAATTCATTTGGACGCGCGGATGATAGGGTGCATGAATTTCAATGGGGATCATGTCTCGCCAAAACACCGTTTTACCAGGGGATCTCTCGTACTCAGCTCCCTTAAGGCTGAAATAAACTTTCGCGTCACGTAGCTTGTGTGCCCTCTGACAGGGTCTAGATTTGTTTATAGCTCTTCCACGGGGGCTGGCGCATGACTTGCAATTTTCTTCCGAAACACTAAGGGACAGTGTCTCCTGAAGGAGCAATGACTCAAAGCTCTTTACATGGTCACACATTTAACCCAGTGTGGGTGGCACTGGGAGAAAGGAGGGTAAACGGCAGTGACTAGAGTGTTGGAAGCTGGAATCGAACCTGTAACCCTCAAGGTACTGGCACGAGCGAGCCACATAGGCCTCATTGGTTTACTTTTAATGTTTTACTTATAAACCAGAGTAAAATATGGACTAAAGATGGACTGTGCTACCCCTGAACAAGTCACAGCAGAGGAAGGGCAAATTTGCAACGCTATTTAACCGTTCGCGACATGGGACAGAAGAGAGCTATGAAAATGAAAATAAACGCGGTCTGCGTCGCCCGCTGATGCGCAGCTAAAAAATTTTGGGAAGTCCACGCGAGGGTACGCAGGGGCGTAGCTTACGCAAGTTACATGATGCGAGATTTCAGTCTTTAAGGTCTCCACACCCATCCTGCCATTTCCTACTGCTTGACCTTCAATATATTTAGATTCTGGTTTAGGTTTAGGCTCATTGCCACTATATTAACTTATAAACCCTTGGCAATAGCAATAATTTACATAATACAGACACTGTTATAAAAGGAAAAACAGAGAATGGCATATTTTCGTGCAATATATAAAAATCCCTCTTTAAAGTCTACACCTCTCACAACCATAGAGCTCCAAGTTTATTATAAAAAAAAAAAGGGTCGCCAAAGTACCCATCCAGGCCTGTATGGAGTAGGCATCAGTTCTAAAATGCGACGGATTGAAGCGGAACCTGCAGGGAAATACTTTTGTGGGTCTGATCTGTTTTGTACTCTTCTACACCATAATACTTGTTTTATTTCGAATCCAAAAGCGTGTGAAGCAAAATCTGTCACACCACGGTGAGGGATGTCTGGTCTGGGTTTTTTTGTCTTGTGAATTTCATGTTTTAGTTTGAAAAGGGTAACTCTCCTCTCATTTCAGGCCACTTGCCTTTCCTCTTGTCATCAGTCTGATGTCATCCCTGATCCCTGATTGTTTTCACCTGTTTCCCATTATTGCCATGTCTCTTATAAGTTCACGCCTCTGTTTGTTCTGTGCCAGAATGTCTCATTGTCTCGTGCATGTCATGTCTTTTGTTCATGTCTTGTTTGGCTATGTTCTGTTGACCTTTGGACTCTTTAAGTTCTTGGTTTTTTTTTCACTCCCTTGTTTTGTCGCCATGGTTACTCATTGTGTTCACCTGTCTCTGATTAGTGCTCGCCCGCTCACCTGCCTCCCAAGCACTAATCAGTATTTAAGATCGTCTTTGCCAGTCAGTCGCCCTGGCGTCAGTGTGTTCTTTTCATGCTCTGTCCATGCTACTTTTCATGCCAAAGTCCATGCTGCTCTTGTCAAGCCATAGTAAGTGTTGTTTGTTTTATCTTTGTGGACAAGTCGCCACCTCATCGCAGGCCTAGGAAACTACTCTATGACTTCGGCTCCAGACTTCTTCTGTATGAGTGAGATCGTCCTTACTGCCACAAATGGTGGAAAAGTGTATTTCAACTGATTCTGCAGTGGCCCATATGGACCACCGCTGAGAAACAGATATTTTTGGAGATTTTGCTGTCGTTACGCCAATTTAGCCCCCCTAAAATATTTTTAATTCCCCCTTAATTAGTTTGGTGTGATTTTTTTTTTTTTTGACAAAAACTGCCAGACAAATTTTATATAAATATGCAGAAATATGAGTTTAAATAAATAATAGTGTAACCTGTCATTATTCACTTTGATTATAAACAATTAGAAAACCCTTTGTCAGCGCTTATTATTTCAATCCAATCCATTCCATCAGTAAAGCCTGCATTACTATACTGAAAGTCTACGTTATTACTGTTACCTAATCAAGGTCGAGCAAGACAGCCGCAGCATTAAAGCTACTATGTTCAGTGCCTTCACAACACTGCAGTGTAGGATGTCCAATTCAGATTTTTTGGGGTCAAATCATATCAATTTTTGTTGTCGTTCACATTACAAAAAAAGGGTCCGGACTCCAATGTGAATACAAACTGACCTGAATACAGATATGGCGTCTTGACGTAGCACATCCTGCAGTGTTCATGGAAGTAAACCCGGAAGTCAATATGGTTCAGTTCTAGTCGTCTCAGTACTGGCACATTTGTGGCAATTTCGAGGATTCTGTGCAATCAAGGTCAACAATTTCTGAACTGCAGAGAAGATTATGAAAGAAGATGTTTCCTGCAGTTTTGGGGACATTTGCCTCGATGTCTGCTCTGAAGAACTTGTTGGTGATCAGTGGTGGAAAATTAATTGATGTGAGTTCCAAAAACATTGTTTTCGCCTGTTTCTGATAATTTGTCAACTAACTTATTTTGTCTATTTCAGTGTATAATTCACAACTATGTGACCGGGGCACAGGAGAGTTCACACTGAAGTTGCATCATAACACGATCTGTTTTATTAGTAATATAAAACTCATATTAATAATGTCTATAATATTGCTGACAGAAAAATAATTTCCATACCGTATGATAAGCAAAGCACACTACTACAGCTTTGCAGTATAGGTGTGCTACTTAAACTTAATTGATGTAGTTCAATAGCCTTAGTGTTATTTTAGAGTAGTGTCTTGGGGGCTCTGAAGACTGGATGCACTGACAGACTCATAGCCAAAAAGGTGGAGTTATGTGGGTGTTTATCTTCACTTTAATTTGTTTGCACCATAAATGGCAGGTTATTGTGATAGTCTATATGTGTGACCTGTGGGCCTTGAATTTGACACCCGTGGTCTAAGTGCCTTAAATGACCATTACAGTAATAACAGGAAACTAACATTATGTATTTTCAACCATTTCAGTTTCATCAGTGTTTGATGTGTAATTGGAATACAGTAACAACAAGTTGTAAGAAAAAACAATCTTGCAAATGCAAAAAATTCTGAATCAAAAGAGGTTGTGCACGGACAACATACTTTGGGTGGAAATCCAGTCCCCATTTTCCAGAAAGTTCCTTTCCACCAGAACCTTGTCTGTTTTCAGGTCAACTCTGTAGTGCTCTGCACTACATCTGTGCAACGTTTCCAGTTTTGCAAGTTGTCTGCTAGCTTTTCAATGCAACAACCCTGTCCTTATGTGTTTGGGCTATCTTATGTAAATCATCAGTAAAGCTGACTAATGTTTTTTACACTTCCACTTACCATTTATGTATTCAATGTTTGTTGGGTAATTCTAATACAGTGCCAAAAAGTTTTGAGCGAAAATGTCTTGCAAGTGCACACATTTTTTGCTTGCGCACTTTGCGCACTCGCATTACAGGGATGGACCACCAAGGGCTAACCCCCCCCAGCCCCCCTTCTTCAAACCTAGTGACGCCCCTGGATTAGATCTACTCTTAGAGATAGTTTGAATATGGTGTAATAAAAATGGTTGTGATTACAAAACAAGGAAAAAAACCTCTAGATTTTACTGTAAAAATAAAAACACTCAATCACCAGAATTGTACCATAAAATTGACTGTGTTTTTTTTTTTACACAGAGTTTCTATGAATGGAAAACGCTACCACTGTTACTTTTACAGTAAAATTCTGGCAACTGAGCTGTCTTTTTTTCACCCTAAAATATATGGTCGTTTTCACAGTGAAATTACTGTAAATGGAAATAACGGTACCATTTTCATTTTTAAAGTTAAATTGTGGCGACTGAGCTGGCAGAGTTTTAAAGAAAATCTACTGACATTTTTTTATAGTGTAGAAGTGTAGCAGTTTTCTAACAAAATCTGCTTCTCCGCCCTAGAAAACCTGTGGAATGCAAATGTAATTTTGTGCAACATCGTAAATCAGACCTTAAAGTCTATACCTTTACACTGTAAAAAAAAAAGTGGCAGAATTTTACACCACATTACTGTATATCAAAAATCGGTCAGCCTTAATTATTACTTTTATGACTGAACTGCCAGTTCTTGTTAATGCAAAATATATGTTCATTGTTTTCATGCCTGCGATGAGGTGGCGATCTCTCCAGGGTGTAAACCGCCTTCCGCCCGATTGTAGCTGGGATAGGCACCAGTGCCCCCCGCCACCCCAAAGGGAAAAAGCGGTAGAAAATGGATGGATGGATGTTTTCATGCAGTGCATTACTTTAAATTGAAAAATTGTACCACTTTTATTTCCGGCAACTGAGCTGCCAGTTATTACCATTTTTTAACATTTTTTATTTTTTTACATTTTATGACATCTGGATTTTTTTTTAATATTCAGAATTATTTGTTCCGGTGCTTAAAGGAAACCTTAAAAACTGTCCGAGTAACTTAAGTTCAAACACTGCTTTTCAGCCCTTGAAAATGGAAGAATAAATGGCTGCGATTCCAAAATGTTCAATGCCACATTATTGTGCAACAACTCAAATCAAACCTTAAATTCTACTGGTGTATTAGGGCACTATCAACGCTGTCAATATATGCTGCTGTTTAGCCTCTAAAAAATGACGGCATAAATCCTGAACGATTAATGCCATATTTCTACAAAACCTGTTTCACTAAAGCTGAAAGTTTACACTTTTATTGTATATTAATTGTATCATATCAAAGCCATTGTGAGGGTGCATACTGTAAGTACACACTCATAACGACACTGTTATTGTCCAAATACTCCTCCAAATGGCTCCAACTGCAGTTTTGAGCCCCTGAAAACGGAGCCATAGAATGTTTTTAATTCCTCAACCATTAATGCCACACTTCCACAAAACTTTTTCAAATAAAACTGAAAGTTTACACTTAAACTACATGTTAAATGTTTTTGCTGTGGCGGTGAATGAAGGCAAATCATAACAACTAATAGTCATTGTGCAACTACTTGTGACTGTTAGGTGAACCAACCATCCACCTTTGGTGCCTTGTCACAGACATTTGAAGGTTGTTTTGCAGAATGTGAGTGTTAAATGGTGATAAAGAAAGTAGGACATCTTCTGCAACAACACCCTTTCCTTCCAAGTAAGCCAAAAGGTGGGTCGTTGAAAGTCGAGCGCAGAGAGAAGATCACCTGTCTGCAAGGAAAAAGTCAGATAATAAAACGAGGCGTGGGCCTGAATGCATGGAGCAGCGAGCACATAGCAGCTCCGATGATGCCTGCGGGCGCTCATGAATAATAATCCGTGTGATAACTAACACTTGACACCAGGCAAGGCCACTCGAGCTGGAAAATCTTGAGAAGGAAACGAACCATTGTTTCATCAGCCTGAGTTAGACTCCATCACACCTTCACACGGCCAAGGCTTCATTTGCATATCAGCTTGGATTCAATCACTCCACAGCAGCAGAAGACGAAGCAGCACCTATCAGTGCATCCTCAGGACGGAGGCAGTAAAAAAAGCATCATTGCACCAGGCATCTTATCTAAGGGGTGAGGGGAGGGGGGGGGGGGGGGGGGGATGTCCATGTTGTAAGCCAGCATGCTATCACCTGTCAGGACAACAACAACAAAACCTGCAATAATGACCTTGCAGGAGCTCTGCTTGCAACTATGCACACTTCTAGAACCCCTCTCATCGCCAGAGTTGCTTCTTGATTGACAGCAGCCGGTCACGTCACGCCAGTCGTTTCACTTTTACCTTGCAAGGGGCGCATCAGTCAGAAGAGGAGCGCCTTCCCAGCCGAGAAGATGAGCATCCGGGGGCGGAGAGATGAATTTAGTCCCGGACGCGCTGACATGTGTCCGGCCTTGGTAGCTCGTCGATGCCCTTCAAGAGGAGGATGGAGCATCTCACAGCGTGGACGCGCTCACGCTGCAGGGCCCCCGCAGAGGCTTCTTTGGAGGCTGAGCGGGATCGCCTCCTCCAGGGTGCACCACCCCGCCAAAAAGAAGGAGCGCGCTAGAAAACGCCTTTGTGGATGGATGAATGGAGAGAGAGGCTGGGGCCAGATGTTCCTAATTCCCCTCTCTTTCTCTCTCTCTCTCTCTCTCTCTCTCTCTCTTGCAGCGAGTTAATCCAGATTGCCTGAAAGGTTGCAGCCGTCATGCATCCTCCTCCTCCCCACCTCATGCCCTCCGAAGCCTGTCAACCACAGAGCACCGGCTCCATTTCTTCGTGTGGAGCAGAGGTGCGCTGTGCCCGGAATGGTAATGGCGAGCAGCACTGGCAGCTGCACACACATACACAGAGAGAGAGAGAGAGAGAGCGCGCGCGAGAGAGAGAGAGAGAGAGCGAGAGAGAGAGAGAGCAGACAGATGCACAGCCCTCCCGGCCTCACTCACAGCCAAGTGTCATCATTTATTCATTGAGAGAGAGAGAGAGTTATCCTTCATCCTGCTTGCTGCATGCAAGACACAAAACTGCAGCATACATGCAAAACCGTCGTCTTCCCAAGGAAGTCCTGACTGTGGGGAGACCAAGATTTATAATCGTGATGCAGGTTCGACAACAAGACCAATGCAAGCAACCTTCGCTTACATGTAGAGTGGAATGTTGAGTTGGCTGAAACTTAAAGCCCTCACTCCCTGTGGGTCTGTCCACACTCAAAACCTGCACCACTACCCCACTGCTCCCCTTCCAGCCTCACCACCCTCAATAAACGGTCTGATGCTATTGTGTAGAAGTTGGCAAAGCTTAAGATCCACTAAAACTCTTCCTTTGACATGCCAAACACCACCTCAAACTCCATCCATCCATTCAGCCATTTCCTACCGCTTATCCCTTGCGATGCGGGGGTTGCTGGAGCCTATGTCCGCTGCATTTGGGCGGAAGGCGGGGGGGGCCCTGGACAAATCGCCACTTCATCGCAGGGCGATTTGTGGCCACATCGCAATTATTGCAACAATGAGTATATATGAATAATAGCCTTGGTACACAATTTGCAACTGTTTTTATTACAAACCCCGAGTTGGGGAAATTGTGTTAGATGTAAATATAAACGGAATACAATGATTTGCAAATCATTTCCAACCCATTTTCAATTGAATGCACTACAAAGACAAGATAATGTTGCCTTCACAGATGTGTAGGTTACCCATGCCTTGGGCACTAATGCACCCCCATACCATCACAGATGCTGTTTTTTGAACTTTGCGTCGATAACAGTCTGGATGGTTCGCTTCCTCTTTAGTCCGGATGACACGATGTCGGATATTTCCCAAAAAAAATTGGAAATATGGACTCGTCAGACCACAGAACACTTTTCCACTTTGCATCAGTCCATCTTAGATGATCTTGGGCCCAGAGAAGCCGGCGGCGTTTCTGGATGTTGTTGATAAATGGCTTTCGCTTTGCCTAGTAGAGCTTTAACTTGCACTTAAAGGTGTAGCGACAAACTGTATTTAGTGACAGTAGTTTTCTGAAGTGTTCTTGAGCCCATGTGGCTATATCCTTTAGAGATTGATGTCGGTTTTTGATACAGTGCCGTCTGAGGGATGGAAGGTCACGGTCATTCAATGTTGGTTTCCGGCCATGCCGCTTACGTGGAGTGATTTCTCCAGATTCTCTGAACCTTTTGATGATATTATGGACTGTAGATGTTGAATTTCCTAAATTTCTTGCAATTGCACTTTGAGAACCGTTGTTCTTAGACTGTTTGACTATTTGTCACACAGTTGTGGACAAATTGGTGTGCCTCGCCACATCCTTTCTTGTGAAAGACTGAGCATTTTTTGGGAAGCTGTTTTTGTACCCAATCATGGCACCCACCTGTTCCCAATTAGCCTGCACACCTGTGGGATGTTCCAAATAAGTGTTTGATGAACATTACTCAACTATATCAGTATTTATTTCCACCTTTCCCAACTTCTTTGTCACGTGTTGCTGGCATCAAAATCTAATGTCAATGATTATTTGTAAAAAAAAATGTTTATCAGTTTCTATCCATCCATTTTCTACCGCTTATTCCCTTTTGGGGTCGCGGGGGGCGCTGGCGCCTATCTCAGCTACAATCGGGCGGAAGGCGGGGTACACCCTGGACAAGTCGCCACCTCATCGCAGTGTTTATCAGTTTGAACATCCAATATGTTGTCTTAGTAGCGTTGTCAACTGAATATGGGTTAAAAAAAAGATTTGCAAATCATTGTATTCCGTTTACATTTACATCTAACACAATTTCCCAACTCATATGGAAACGGGGTTTGTATATTTTACTGACAAATTGATGGGTAACAAGCTTTGTAGTGTCTTGACTGAATGAGCGTGTTTCGGACACCTCGGTGTACATGGACGCATCCTCGCTCGTCAATGCGGTCTGGACACTGGCCGAGAGTTGGTGGGCCGCCGAGGGTGGAGTCAGCTCTCTTGGTTGCTTTTTTGGGTCTGCTTCTGTCTCTGGCCATGTTCTTCTCACCACAGCTGACGATAACGTGGAACACCGCAGAGGCTACCAAAGTGTATATGTTTTTTTTTCAATAATTTACTATTAGTATACTTATTGCTTATTCCTTTATCTCTTTGCAGTATGTTTTCATTTCTTTTTTTCTGTTTTCTACTGCATGTCTGCAGAGAATTGTGCATGTATATAGTGACAATAACAGCCATTGTAATATATTCTTCTCCCCTGTGGTTTTCCCAGTAAAACCTTTTTTCAATTTATTATTTGCACTCTTTGTCACTGGACTGCACTCCTTAGTAACCACCAAAGATTGCTTCATGGCGAGGTGCTGTTGACAAACATGGCAGGCAAGCACACTGGCCCCAGTGGTTACTTCCTATACGATTCTGATAGTCCAGAAACAGCCCTGTTGTCTTTTTAGCCAAGTAGGAACAGGAATCAACAATCACTGGGAGTCCAATGATTAGCTTTGATGTACATTCCCGCAGACAAATTGAAGCTTTAGTTGTGTGTTGTCTTTCATTATTTTTTTTATTTTTTTATTCATTTATTTCAGGCAAGGACATTAAAAAAAAAGTACAAAGTTGACAATACATAACAATATAAATTAATATAATGCAAAAGGACCAGCACGGTGAAACAGGGGTTAGTACATCTGCCTCACAATACGAAGGTCCTGAGCAGTCTTGGGTTCAGTTCCAGGCTCGGGCTCTTTCGGTGTGGAGTTTGCATGTTCTCCCCGTGACTGCATGGGTTCCCTCCGGGTACTCCGGCTTCCTCCCACCTCCAAAGACATGCACCTGGGGATAGGTTGATTGGCAACAATAAATAGGCCCTAGTGTATGAATGTGAGTGTGAATGTTGTCTATCTGTGTTGGCCCTGCGACTTGTCCAGGGTGTACACCGCCTTCTGCCCGAGTGCAGGTGAGATAAGCTCCAGCGACCCCCCGCAACCCCAAAAGGGACAAGCGGTAGAAAAAAAAAGGGATGGATAATGCAAAAGGTAATGTACAGTATGTAAGCATGATTGTCCAGTTTTGCCTGAAGGGGATAACTTATTTAATCCCACCCCCCGTTTCTCCATTCAGTAAATAATACATTGAGTTTCGCTGGTACTTTGTTTAAGGATTATAATACAAATGTTGTATCATAGTGGCATTATCACAGGTAACAATATTACAGTGTATCAATAATTTGTATCAACAATGTAGGAAGAATGAACATACCAACAATGGTAATAGACAAAGTACCTACAATGGTAATAGACAACATAGCAACAATGGTAAGGAAACATTGAGCACATGTTTACACTTTGAGACAGAGTACAACAGCAGGACCAATTAAATAAATAAATAAATAATAAATGGGTTGTACTTGTATAGCGCTTTTCTTTTTAAAGACCCTCATCTCTATATTTGAACCAGACCCGATGTTTGTATAATAGTTTAAATGTATTAAGTTTGGCATTGCTTGTATTGTAAGTCTAGTTTGTTCTATAGTTTCTTGTTGATGTACTTGTACATCCTTCTTAGTCAGCCATGAGTGAGACTGGTGGATACCAATCACATGTATTAACTGTACTTTTTTTAATCTGTAAAAAAATGTTATGTTCATATTGGTGAGCGTTATTGACAGTGTCAATCAGCACCTTATTTAAACTAGTTCTTTATTATTACGTTGTTTATTTGAAACAGAGTCATTAGTACACAATAACTAAACAAAAGCAAAAACTACTATTTAGTACTTATTTAAATAATTTTGTTTTTTCCCCCAAGGTCCTCCTGTATCCAGGGAATAATTCAGAGTTTGTAAACATTAACAAAAGATTTCTGATGTAACGCGCTTCCATGTACATTTTCTTACTTTACGAAGTATATATTTCTTGTGTAATGTTAAGGTGGCTAACTTAGCGATTAGCATGCCTGTTCCTGGTATGCGCCTACTGTTTGTTTAGCCTCGACCTACAGTCCTTCAGTGATAATCTTACTTAAGACACTAAGAACTGTAGCTTAATTGCCACACCTTTTGTAAAGTTACCTGCAAGCCCCCGTCAGCCAAGAGACCAAAAATGAGTAGTATCAGCCAGAGGGGATGGCCAATCATACATTTTCTTTTGCGAAAACTAGCCCCACCGCGACAACAAAGGGAATAAATGATAAATTATAAATAAATAAATGAGTTGTACTTGTATAGCGCTTTTCTACCTTCAAGGTACTCAAAGTGCTTTGACACTACTTCCACATTTACCCATTCACACACACATTCACACACTGATGGAGGGAGCTGCCATGCAAGGCACTAACCAGCACCCATCAGGAGCAAGGGTAAAGTGTCTTGTTCAGGACACAACGGACGTGACGAGGTTGGTACAAGGTGGGGATTGAACCATGGACCCTCGGGTTGCGCACGGCCACTTTTTCACTGCGCCACGCCGCTAAGCAGTGGAAATGGATGGATGGATGGATGGATGGATGGATGGATGGATGGATGGATGGATGGATGGATGGATGGATGGATGGATGGATGGATGGATGGATGGATGGATGGATGGATGGATGGATGGATGGATGGATGGATGGATGGATGGATGGATGGATGGATGGATGGATGGATGGATGGATGGATGGATGGATGGATGGATGATGGATGGATGGATGGATGGATGATGATGTGGATTTGTGGCCGGCTCTTGAAAAGATATACAGAGAAACCAATAATTGCCCTTTTTACTGTAGTAACAGTAATGATGCCGCACCCCTGACAAACGCACCTGTAGGACATTCAAGTGGATGTTTATTTAGATTATTTTATCCTGCATCTGATTGGACAGCATATTCTAAAAGCTGCTTTTTGTAGCATCATCAATTACAGCATGCCGGCACTGAGCGGGTGTACGTGTGAATGACAGGACCTGCATGTAAGTGAGTCACTGAGACAGTTGGCGGAATGAAAATTGCATTGACACGTCCGCTTCTCACCACTTCGTCACACACACACACATACACACACACACATACACGCTTGGTTTTGTCTCATCAGTGGCAGATATTATCCAGGAGCTGCTGAATGGTGAGCTGGTCCGTCTTGACACCTGTGCGACTTTTCATATCCAGAAAGAGGCCCATGTCATCTCGTGGCGGGTCAGCGATGCTGCGACTCCACAGGGTCTGACTGATGCCCAGCAGCTCCCGCACGCACGTGGAGATGGCCTGCAGAGGTGCACAGCAGGGGGCGGGGAGAAAGTGCTTTGATGGAGCTTACTACATCTTAACTTTTGTTCAGTGTGCCACTTCGGAGATAAGAAATGGCTGTAGAAGAAGACGAAGTGTGCGTATGCCTGCCTCCACCTTGATATATCCACACCCAACTAATTTAGTTGTCATATCAGAGAACGATAAGGCGCATAGGGGGAAAAAGACATAAACAGAATGTATACGATGCTCCTCTTTGCTGTGTTATTTCTGGATACCATACTCTCTTCGGTTTAAGGACAACTTATGCATGAGGAATATAATTGATATGGCACCAGCGGCACACTTTGATTTGGCACCAGTGCATACTGCCCACTCAATAGCAGATTCATCCAGCAAAATGTAGCCTTAGATGCTGGACACATCATTAGGTACACCTGCACACTCCATTGATGTCTGAACTGTGCCAAGATCACTGCCTTTTAACAAAGATGCAAATGTTACACAATGTTACCACATACTCTCAAATAGTGACCTCAGCTCGAGTGGTTATCACACCTTGGCTAGATATCCGCTTTTAATTATTAATATTTAAATGATACCATAGATAGAAATCCCAACTTGATGTTCCTCACAGACATGACAATGAGGAAATAATAAAAATTGTGAATTAATTTAAATCCGAGACCTGAACTGAATGAAATTGAAAACGACGAAAAAAGTTGTTGAAGAGATTTCCGAACTTTTGTCATGTATCAGTAACCTATCTTCACAAACAGGCAATTCCCCAAATAAAATGAAAATAGCAAAACATTTAACGATTCATAAGACGTGTGACAAACGTCAGTTAACAAACTATTGAATCGTTTCCTTACTTCAACAATTTTCTGAAATTATTCAAAAAATGCTTGACAACAGACTGTAAAAGACCATGAATAAAAGTGGAACACTGACCCACAGCCAATAGGATACAGAGCCAACATTTCAACATGTATCCATCCATTTTCTACTGCTTCTTCCTCTTGGGATTGTGGGGGGTGCTAGAGCCTATCTCAGCTGCACACGGGCGGAATGCGGGATACACCCTGGACAAGCCGCCAACACAGATAGACAAGACAAAATTCACACTCACATTCAAACACTAGGACCAATTTAGTGTTGCCAATCAACCTATCCCCAGGTGCATGTCTTTGGAGGTGGGAGGAAGCCGGAGTTAAAGTTTTGCCCCTGTAATTACTTGGTATTGAATTGATACCCAAATTTGAGGTATCACTCAAAATGAATATGAAGTATCTAAACTAAAGAAGACCAAGTGTTTATTACATTTGAACAAAAGTTAAAGTACCAATGATTGTCACACACATACGAGACATGGCAAAATTTTTCTCTGCATTTGACCCAGTACCCTTGATCATCCCCTGGGAGGTGAGGGGAGCAGTGAGCAGCAGCGGTGCCGTGCCCGGGAATCATTTTTGGTGATTTAACCTCCAATTCCAAACCTTTTTCCGGAGGGAACTTACGCAGTCATCAATGGCATTAATCAAAGGATAATAAGGGATTGCCAATGCAATAGATAGTAAGCATTGTGCAGCTGCAGTGTTTATGGATTTAACAAAAGCATTTCACACAATTAATTATAATATCCTAATTAACAAATTAGAACGGTATGGCATCGTGAGGGCAGGTCTTGAACAGGATAACAGTCGTTGTGGCTTGTACAGCCCTTTGAGACACTCGTGATTTAGGCCTATATAAAAAAAACTTTGATTGATTGATTGATAAGGAGCTACCCAACCAACAGGGAGCAATGAAGCTAAGCAAACACACGTCTACAGAGCGGATCATATCTTGTGTAATACCCCAGGGATCAACACAGGTACCAAAATTGTTCACTCTTTTAATAAATCACATTTGTAAAGTTCAAAATTATTTATAATTAGTATTATCTGTACATTATGTCTGTGTTTTTTTTTTCAGGAGGTAACACACAGAAGCTGATATAAGTAATAACATAAAGAAACAAACAACTTAAAAAAATGGTTTGACAAAATTTCCTCAAAACTAAATTCATGATATTCTGTAACAGTACAAGGGAAAGTCAAACATAAATACAAATAGACAAACTACATTGAAAGAGTAAAATTTATTGAATTTTTGTGTGTAATAATAGATGATAAAATAAACTGGAAACCTCACACTAAAAATATACAACATAAGGTGGCAGAAATACTTCGATAATTAATTAAGTTAAATATGTTCTGGACCAAAAATCAATTGACATTCTATCCTGCAATAGCTAGGAGGCGAGCAGGTTATTGTTATTGTATTTGAGTTATTGGGTAGAAATTCCCTAATCGTGTTAAAAAAAAGAGAGATCGGTTAGAATGATATATAACGTTAGACATCGTGAACACACAAACCTTTTATCTATCGAATCAAAAATACTGACATTTATTAATGCATAATTTTAGCTGTTCACACTTGTGAACAGCTAAAATTATGCACAAATCAAACTATAACCTGCTACCCGAGAATGTACAACAATTTTCAACGAAAGAGAAATATAACCTGAAGGGAAAATGTAACTAAAAAATGTATATGCACGTACAACACCTAAAGCCTGTAGTATATCAGTATATGGAATTAAATTATGGAATGGATTAAGCAATAAGTCAAAGTACTAGTATGATTCATTTTAAGAAACTGTTAAAACTTAGTGTCTACAAAGTACAAAGAAGATTACCCATAAGCATCTTGAACCTTATTGAAAAATGTGACAATCTCATTCATCTCATTATGTGAATCACAACATACTTAACTGTTTATTCATGAGAAGCTTGTTTATTATTTATGTAATCATTTCCTCACTTAATTATTTATTTACCTATCTACTGTTTGTGTTACAGATTGAGAACATGTAATGATCAAACAAATGTATTAGAAATTGCTATTAAACAGCAAAGAGGAAGGATTAATAAAGATGTGCTATTTCCTACTCCTTTTTGGAAATGTTTTCATGACAAACTGTAAATAAGTTATGCACATTGTAACTGTATGTATGTCCGAAATGAACTAATACCACAAGGATAAGACAAGTGGTGCCACTGGTAGTACTTACAAAGATAATATTTTTCAGTTTTGATACAGAATCTCCTCAAATAGTCACCTCAGCTCTACCACATCTCAAATAGATAACCACTTTTCAATCCTCAGAACACAAGTGGCACCATTGCACGTTTCCAAGTTACCAAGCCCTCGTTCACACTAAGCTGGATAAGGTTATCCAGTTTAGTGTAAATCCCACCTCACATTATCCGTGTCCAAACACAACAATGCCACCGTTTAAGACCCCCGCCGGTGGAAAGGCAACCTAGTACGCATGCATGAAAAAAATATATTAAAGAATCCACCTGAGCGTCCATCTGCTCCAAGATAGATGATAGATAATAGATTAATTTACTTCACTGTGAAGTTGTTATTTAAAAGAGCTATATTGTAAATAGTTTGCTGTGCATTTTACACTTGTTTGCAAGTTTTTAAATTAAAACGTATCTCCTTTGAACAATATCCAGTATTGTGGTATTTTAATTAACTAGAATCTAGTGTGCTGTGGGGCCCTATAATAGTGAATCACACCTGAGACCATCCATCCATCCATTTTCTACCACTTATTCCCATTTTGGGGTCGTGGGGGGCGCTGGCGCCTATCTCAGCTACAATCGGGTGGAAGGCGGGGTACACCCTGGACAAGTCGCCATCTCATCGCAGGGCCAACACAGATAGACAGACAAAATTCACACTCACATTCACACACTAGGGTCAATTTAGTGTTGTCAATCAACCTATCCCCAGGTGCATGTCTTTGGAAGTGGGAGGAAGCCGGAGTAACCGGAGGGAACCCAGGCATTCATGGGGAGAACATGCAAACTCCACACAGAAAGATCCCGAGCCTGGGACTGAACCCAAGACTGCTCAGGACCCTCGTATTGTGAGGCAGACGCTCTAACCCCTCTCCCACCGTGAAGCCCCACACCTGGGACATCATAAGTTAATCAAATCTTTAATCGACATGAGAAAGTAGACAATGCGATAAATAACATTTTATAACAATTAATCTAATCTAGGGATATATATATATACATACATACGTATATATATATACATACATACATATATACACACATATATATATATATATATATATATATATATATATATACATATATACACATATATATATATATATATATATATATATACACATATATATATATATATATATATATATATATATATATATATATATATATATATATATATATATATATATATATATATATATATATATATATATATATATATAAACATTGTTGTGGGTTGACTCCGTCGTTGGGGTAATTTTTCGTGAGATATGGCATCAGGGGATAAGCTTATCTTCCAGCAGTTGTTTGGGACACGAGGGAATGGTTCCATCCTTAAGCTGCGCACTGATGGTGGAGTTAGCAAAAATGTTGGCATCATGCCTGGCCATTTCACTGTCACATCCATAAATCAATATTTGTACCAGCCAGTGGGCTGTATCACATCCACGGGAGGAAGGGACAAAGTTTTTCAGTAAATAAAATCAAAGCTGACTTTGAAAGTTCTCTTGCCGTCTGAGAAGTGTTGTATCCGAAATAGCTGCAATCGCGCCTTTCCTTCACTCAAGGTATTAATGTGTGATTTACACAAGCGTCTGTACATGTAGAAGAAGGAGAAACACGGTCATGTCTGGATGATCTGCCTCCATCTTTTTAGCTCCGATTGTTATGAAGCTAGCTGTAGCGCATTCTTTCTGGTGTCACTTCTTCTCCGAACTCAGCTTGAAAACGATCAATGAGTCCATACAAAGCTAAGTGCCGGAAATTCATGGCTTACTTAACCGTGTAAAAATTTGTCCGGGGGGAGGGGGAACTTAAACGATGGTTTAGTGTGGCTGAAATGGGGCTTTGGTTAAATAATTATTTGTTTAAGGGGTTTAACGACATGGTGTAGACATGGCCTAAGATAGCACTCAGTTGTTATGAAAGCAATGTCAAAGGTTGTAATGTGCTCCCTAAAATAGTGACTTTGGTTCTCTTTGACGCCGCACCTTGGGACCTCAGCAACTTTATTTGTAGAAAAATCACAAAGTATTGCATTTGCACAAAAAAGGCATGTCACTTTGCTGAAGTTGAATACACGGCCACTATATGAGGTAACATGTTAATAATCTGGTTCTATAGTTAGCAGTTGTGTACAACCTCTGGTGACCTTATTTCTCTCCGTTGGCAAATTTTGCGATGCGGTCAAACATAGTGTTATGCATAGTCGTAAGCCAACTGTGCGCCTGTGTGTGTGTGTGTGTGTGTGTGTGTGTGTGTGTGTGTGTGTGTGTGTGTGTGTACTGTCAACTGTACATTTAAATGAAGACAATTGCTGTAGAAGCAGATAGTCACATTGGGTAATTTGTTACACAGCCTCTTTGAAACTTTCATCTTATATTTGCCATATATATTTAGAAAGGGGCCCTGCAATGAGGTTGCGACATGTCCAGGGTCTACCCCGCCTTCCGCCCAACTGTAGCTGAGATAGGCACCAGCGCCCCCCATGACCCCAAAGGAAATAAGTAGTAGAAAATGGATGGATGGATATTTAGAAAGGGAAATCAAACTGAGCGTCCTTGTGTTGTTTTTTTCCCCAATACCTGCATGTCTTTAAAATCTGTGATTCCAATTCTTGGCATGTGGACACAATCCACAAAAATCAGCTTCCTGCCGGTGATGCAGTTGTCGGTAAAACACGGCTGCCACAAAAATACATTATTAGTATCATGCAGTATTGCTTCTGTTTAAAACCTTGACCTACTTTATACCGTGGAAATCCTTTGGACTCAATCCATTCTGCAACTTCCTCGCTAGTCCAGTGCAGGAAGTCCAGGTTTGGTGTATCCATGTTGCCATGGAAACTGGCACTTGGCCACTCACTGTTCTCCCGGGCTTCCTTCACTTACAAAAATGAGAGTTTTAGTTGGAAAAATTGGTTTTCAAGATTCCTCACAGGACTCGTTTAATGTTGCTGTATGGCCTCGGAACATTTTTAACGCGTCCATCCAGACTTGTCCAGGGTGTACACCACCTTCCGCCCGAATACAGCTGAAATAGGCTGCAGCACCCCCGTCAACCCAAAAGGGACAAGCGGTAGAACATGGATGGATGGACATTGTGAACGTTTTTTTTTTTGAATGTTATAAACCTTTATTTATAATATGCAACATTTACATACAATCAATAAAAAATAATAATCAAAACGAGTACAAAAATAGTACAAAAACAGTACAAAACAGCGCCAGGGGGGTTGAAAACTCAATAAAGTAAGTAAAATAGAATGCAAAATATCTACATGTAACAAAATGTAAAGCCATAGCCTCCCACAAGTTCTGTAAATAATCCCAAATTAAGACACGGCAATCATGGTTTTCACAGTTTTTTGGTTGTTAAAGGTAGAACAAGTTTTAAAGTAGAGTTCTAATTCTTTTTTAAAGGCACATAAAACAGGTCGGGTATTGAGAAAGTTACATTTATGAATATACAATTTAGCCAAGATTATAATGAGGTTGCAAAGGTAAAATATCTTTAAAGAAATGTTTTTCATACAGTGTTAATCCAAATAACACATATTTAAAACAAAGCAAAAATTTGTCACGAATATTGTTACATCACGAAAGGTTTAAACCGCATACCCGTTTACATGGCGTCTGTGAAAACAACCAATCAGTTTCTTGAATCTTAGGGCGTCTGCTGCATACCGCTCTCTGATTGGCTTTCACGTTATGTGCCTGCATTCAATGTAGCGCTAGGTTCACCCGACTAACAAACCATGTGGAGCTGACTTCGCCGCTCCCGCTTGCGCACGATAAGGTTTATAGATCGAATGTGATCCTCATGCCCCGCCCATTCGTCGCTTGTCGTTTTCAACCAGCGGAAGTTCGGAAAGGTTTCCACCATACGGTCTCTGGTGGGTCGGTTGAAGGGCCTTTGGGGGTAAATTAAGATATCTGATTTTGCACAATGGCAGCAATGCTCCGGTCCGTCCTGAACAAGAAGGTAAAGTAACCATTGAAGTGTTTAACATGCGCAGAAAGCTATCGACCGACGTGGCTATCTTAAGCACGGACTGGTCGTAATTCGCTAATATTTGTTGAAGTCGCTTACATCCTGGTTCGCTGGCATTGCACAGTCTTCAACTGGTGAGTCCGCCATGTAAATTAAAAGTTGTGTTTGATTCCTTGCAGAGTCCGCTTCAGCTGGGCCGTATGTGTTACTCCTCTGCGGTAAGAGTTCTCGCTGTGCAGCTTTTATAACATCCGACACGTGAACGTCACACTGGACGTCAACATGACGCTTCAATAATGCACGTTTCACAAGAAAACATGAAAAATAGTGTGGACCTTTCCTTCATGCAGTGTACTTGAACGACGCAATGTACTTTTTTTTTTTTAGCTACGTGCAACTTGTAAATGCTTTGGAGGAGAACTGAACTTTTTGGGAATTTTGGCTGCCATTTACAATCCTTGTGTATGACAAGCACACATGTTGTCCTTATTTTAATGCATGTTAACTAGTAAATTAATATGATCACAAGTCTGCCGACAATGGAGTCTATTGAAGTCGTTCTATTCTGCCTATAAAGCATTTAAAAAACATTCAAACACCTCCATAAAGGTTTTTTATACACGCTGGAAGTATACGGGCACTTTTCTACCTTTAAGGTACTCAAAATGCTTTGACACTCTTTCCACATTCACCCATTCACACACTAATGGCGGGAGCTGCCATGCAAAGGTGCTAACAAAGACCCATCAGGAGCGAGGGTGATGTGTCTTGCTCAAGGACACAACGGACGTGACTAGGATGGTAGAAGCTGGGGATTAAACCAGGAACCCTCAGTTTGCTGGTACGGCCACTAACCGGCGTGGCGCGGTTCTGATAGAGAGTGATGAAAAAGCCATCAATCTGTCAATCCTTTCCGTGTCGGTAAGCTTCCCCATGTTGGGTTTGTTAAATTGTGTATACCGTATTTCCTTGAATTGCCGCCGAGGCGCTAATGAATTTAAAACCTCTTCTCACCCCTGGGCTTACCAAAGGCACGCGGTAAAAGTAAGCATGCGCTAATTATTTTAAAACCTCTTCTCACTCCAGCACTTACCAAAGGTATGCAGTAGAAATTTGAGTGTGATGTAATCTTGGACCTTTAATCCTACTGAATAGCTCTTAATCTTCTTCCCTTTATGCGATTTCAAATTACAGGGATATGGAATCAGCCTCCTCCATTTTCAAAATGATGACAGGGGAAGTGTCACTCGTGATGCCACAAGTTAGACCAGGCGGTAATACTAAGCATGTGCTAATATTTTTTGGATTCAAGTTTGACCCGGCAGTAATTCAAGGCAGGCGCATACTATATGCCCTGTGGCAATTCAAGGAAATACGGTATATGTAATGTAGTAGCAGGAACATTCATAACATTTAATATTTATCTATTTTGATAATTTTAAGCAACCTCTTTGCATTAATTTCAAAAACGCGTCACGTTTGCTTTTTCCTTCAACATCACTGATTGCTCTTTAATGCAGACTTCATGAGAGCCAACAGACATAATAACTGCACAATGTCTGCTGTCACTAGGGTACTAACTGTTCGGATGTTGATATATTCCCGTTGATATATTTCTGTTTAGAAGAAAAAGGGGGTGAAACCAAAGATCTTTTCTTGTCTTTCTTGCCATTCCCGGGACTAAATTGGATGGCAGACTTGACCACATTATCGGCTTATGTCCTCATCCTTCTACTATCCAGATGAGAGACATTATTTATGATGTAGAATAAACTTTTATTAGCTCCGAGGCAAGAAAGCAGCTCACCAGCTCATGATGTTAATATAACAGCAACAAGTTAGTTAGCTCTCTGTGATCACTGCGCCACTATAAATAGTTTGTCTGCGTTAGCGCTAATATTACCTATCACCATCTGCTGAAGTTTCTGGACGACCGCTTTACCATCAGAGCCACTTAAATAACCATACATGGTCACATGTACACCTATCAACAATTTAGTCCTAATTTATTGTAACATGCATGTTTTTGGGGTGAAAGGTGGAATATTCTCACATGCTGATATTGGGAAGAACATGAAATCCCCACACAGAGTAATTCAGGGACTTGAACCTAGATCTCCATACTATGTGGCTGACATAGTCACCACTCAACCACTGTGCGCCCCCCTGAACTGCAAACTGCTACACATGGTGATTGTAGACAAAAACATCACATTTTAACTGTAAACTCTTATACTGAGTTATCGCCCCCAAATTGTCAGTATCCACTGCAACCTACAACCAGAATAATAAACATTGTGAAACTGTGTATTATCTTTGTAAATATTTTTATATTATTAGATTCTGTACATTATAACCTGTGAATGTATTTGTGTTACACTGCAGCCTACCACCAAGCTCTTCATCGATGGCAAGTTTGTGGAGTCTAACACCTCCGAATGGCTCGACATTCATAACCCTGTGAGTATTTATAGACGCTCTGTGCCCTCTCTGATAACAACGGCACTAGCTGTGGTGTGCCCTAAAAATTAATATTTGAGAGCGTTTGCGCAAGAAAAACGATCAAAAAAGGCATCTGAGGGCATCCGAGTTCCATTTTGGCTGTATTTCAAGCTGTGATGTCTCCAGCAAGGTTATAATAGCTCGTAAAGTCGGCCGAATGCAAACAGACATGTTTACAACATTGTAAAAGGACAAAAAAGCTTTATGCCATCATTGATAATGCAGTAGAGTACATGTTGTTATTTGAAGTAATGACTGCCCTTTGCCTGCGCGTCTGTCTGGTCTGTCTTTGCCCGTCAGGCCACTAATGAGGTGGTGGGCCGAGTTCCCAAAGCCACAGAGACCGAGATGCTGGCAGCTGTGGATTCTTCCTCCAAAGCTTTCCGGTCCTGGTCCGAGACCTCCATCCTGAGCCGGCAGCAGATCTTCCTGCGCTACCAGCAGCTAATCAAGGACAACATTGTAAGACTTATTCTACGTCACTTTACAGCTGAGCAGTGTATTATTTTATCCTGTACCCTCGTCTTGTGTACCCTTTACTTTTTTTTTTTTTAGAAAGAGTTAGCTAAGATGATCACACTGGAGCAAGGCAAGACACTCGCAGATGCCGAGGGCGATGTATTCAGAGGACTACGTAAGTAGAACTCTTAAATGCTACAATAAGAATAAGATAGAAACACATGCAAAACATTCTATTTCAATCCCTCAATCTCTCTAGTGCATGCTAAAGCAATAGGAGGCAAGATAACTTCTAAGCATAAGGTAATTTACTCCTGAATAAAAAACGGTCAGCAAAAAGGAAGATTAATATTGAAGTAGTTAAACCTAATTGCTGCTAAATAAACAATTAATACAAATCCACAGAACAGGTGGCATTGTAACCCCTAACTATTAAAATGCTTTAGCCATTCAAACACTAGAAGAAAGTAAAGTGGGTATAAAGGTGCTAATCCTGGAAACAAATTTACGTTGAACATAAAGTTGACAAAAGAACATAATTACTAAGATAAATGATGAAACTGACTGCTTTTAGGAAATGCTCTGATTGTGATACAATTTAGACACATTTTATCCTGGCAGTAGTGCAGTGTTTTGATGTGGTCAATTGGCTGAATGAAATGCATGGGAAAATACAACCGAGTGAACCGAGTGCCTCCTCTGAAATGACTTCTTAACATTTTTTAAAATCCCCCTGCAGTTATACTTTTCTTCACTTCCTCGTGAAAATCCTGCCGCGTTTATCATTTTCCTGGATTGATGCGTTTCCAGTAAAGACGAGCAAACAGCACAGTGGAGGCTTCCAGCGTTGTTCCAGGGAGGTTTTTATGTGCGTCTTTTGGATTGATCGCTGCTGGCCAGCAGCTAGTTAATGGGCCGCGATAAAAACACAATTTCACCCTCACTCTGTTTTCTGATGACAGGAACAGAAAGTCTGCCAATGACACCAAATGTATTGTGTACTTGTCCGCTCTAGCACAGCGAGCTTGTCTGGTGTGACTCTGCAACTTTTAGTCAAATGTACATACAGTAAGTAAAGCTATTGGGGACATTTGAGGCACCTCCAATAGGTTGTTGTGTTCATAAGAGTAGAATACATGTAAATACAGACATCATCAAAGACAAAGGGCCTATGACCTTTGGACAATTTGCTTGTTGTAGTTTTGTTTTATGGTAGCGTTTTTTTTTCAATCAATCTTGCTATAATTTTACATACATGCGATTGTAAGTTACTTAAAAAATGTGTACCCAATTTGTGTCTCAAAGCTGCAGCTTGAAGTTTGGAAAGCACGTTAAACTGTGTGAGAAATCTTAAAGTACCAGCATAGGGGAAAAACAAGTTGCCTCTATATTGAAGCTATTACCATATACTGTATATTTGAATTATGACACCTATTGAATTCCAAAGTTTGCGAATACATAGACATGATCATAATAGTATCAATCCCTTGGAGATTCTCGAGCCATTTAGAGAGATAATGAGGAAGTCAGACGTGTCATCGCGTGACGTAGAAGTAGGAATCACATATCCCTTCCCTACCAAAAACAATGCAATTCGTACTGACTTTTTGAGAGCCAACAACTTTTACTTTGGGCAAAATTATGATCCAAAAACCTATATTGTTGATTCTGAGTGTAAGGAGGATGAGCTACAAGTTTTAAAAGCGCTGCTAAACAATTCAGGCTTCAGTGGAACGCTTCAGCAAAATGTAGCAGTATTGCTAAGTGCTAAACTACAAACATAATAAAATGATATCTTGCTGTACATTGTCTTCTCTTACTTCGATGACGACTTATAAGATGTCCATATCTTCCCGTGTAGATGAACAATTAATCATGATACACACAAAGGGTTAACAAGGAAGTCTCCCTGCAGACACTGTCTTAGGTTGTGTGTGTTTGTCTCCATCTCCGGATTTACATTGAATGTCACAGATAAACAACTTCTAGATTCAAGGCAAAATCCTCCCATTATCCAGATGAGATGCATGATTTATATTCTAGAATAACTTTTAACGGGCCGAGACGCGATGAGGCGGGAGCAGCAGGACGTCGCTGCTAGCTCACAGAAAAGCAACAGAGGGCCACTTAGCTGTCTGTTAGCACTTATAATAACAACATCGTTAGTATTTGGTTAATATTCAGGTCACGATATGTATAGAGTATTGTTGGCGGGTTAGATGGTTACTTAAAAGGTTTCGTGGGCAAAATAGAGAGCACCCAGTGACTCCATTGTTAGTGAACAATTTATGTATTAATTTATTTATGACTTAGAATCATTAAAAAAAAAAAACATATGCGTCCATGTCTTATATAGGGATTGTGAATGATAGACAGCACATGTCTGTCTAATGTTTGCGTATTTCAAGTTTAACTGATCTAATACTATAGTCAGAGTGCAGAAGCGTTCCCAATGTGACGTCAATCTCCGGAAATAGCCAAAGGTATTCCGAGCAGAATATTCAAAACGGGTGACTGAATTTGTGGCATTTTGTGATATTTAAACAGTGTTTTTACATACTTTGTGGGTTGTAAATATGATTGAATATGGTTTAATAGATACAATGAAACACAATTAAGCATATAGAGTCAACTTGTTTTTCCACTCTACTGGTAATTTAAGTCCATGTTTGTTGAGAAAAGCCAAATTTCCACTCATGATAGTTTCCAGAAGTGTCTAATAAAACCAGCCTCTTTGCAAAACTGAATCTAGAGAGCTTTGAATATTCACAAAATATAGTGTAGCATTAAGTCGCTAAGTTGGCAACACTGATTCTTTGTGCTATGTTCGTATTCTCTGGCATACGTACAATGAATAGAATCGAATAGAATAGAATGGACTTTATTGTCATTATATTTGCATGTAATGAGATTAAGGACTCCAATTTAAGGTGCGGTTGTGGTGCACAATGGTGACTGTACATACTGGTGGCTGATATATTTTTATCCTTTCTGGTAGCCTAATAAGCTAAAGAAAATAGTATCACTGCTCTCGTTATGATGCAGCAGAGTTGAACGCAATAATAAACCACAATGCACATAATTTTGAATAAACACCTGAGGAATGAGAATTATTGTCTTTGTAAAGGCAGATTTTGTCATTTGTTGAAGCAAATCGTTGACCTGCAATTTTTATAAATTTTTTTTCAATCCAAAATGAGAAGAGTCTTCAATTTAGCCTGTATTGCCGTGCAGAGTTCCAATTAAGGTAGCAGAGTGTGTTAAATGCTTTTAGCACCAGTGTTCCTACCGTGAAGCACTTTAGCTACAATTACGCGCCTCCCCTTCCGTCACTTGCTTACTCTGATGGTGGCAGCAGCGACACGCTAATCTTGTTGAGGAATTAAGAGCCGCTGCGCCTCTTTCATATAATGGCGCATTCATCCGGGTTATTATTACCAGACGCCATGCCAAAGTGTTGCTTTGTGCAGCTCACAGCACCAAAATAACAGTTATCAGCAGCAAAACATGTGCAGGTGTGCTGCCAGCTAAAGGATTTACCGACCAGCCGTCAAGTTCCGTTTGCCGTTTGCTCAGCTGAAATCAACAGCCAGCATGTTAACTGCTGCAGCGAGAGAACACAATGCATTATTATGTAAATATCCTATACTATCTGCATAATTAGTTGGCTAGTTGTATTTTAAAGGATCAATATTTTTAAGCAAAAAAAAAAAAAATCAGCATTTGGTATTTTTAAGGAGAGTATTCTTGGACACAAATATGCAACAATTGTGTATGGAAACATCAACATTTTCCCATCTCACTTGTTTATTTTCATCAGTTTTTTTGAAATGCTTGACTTTCTGAGTGGTGTTTTTGGCAAATTCTGCCTGTGGAGAAAATAAGCTGCCTAATAACTGTGTACAGCTGCACACTTTGAAGTTTAGGTTGTCCGTCCCTCCCTACACACATCAGTACTTGTGCTTACATCCAATTTACATTTATGCACCGTTTAAACATTCTAAAACTAATTAAATACAGGTCAATATATGCCAGCCTTACAGATTTGAGAATAGTGATTTAAAATCTCCAAAAGTTGTGTTGTCCCGATTTTTTTGGAGCCTTTCGTATTGGCCCAGAACTGGCTTGATCAAGTAAAATGATTACGAGAAAAATGATAGGTAAAAAACCCGAATAGTTTACTTATTAACAGTCTGGAATTGACTTATGCTGTGTTTGAATTGAAGTGAAGTGGATATTGTGTTATGGCGACATCGAGTAGCCACAGTAATTAGTTAAATTAAACTCATGACACAGTAAGTTGAATGATTCGGACAGGTTTGTTACGAGATACTTTTCTAATACGTTTCTTCCTTGGAGACTTTGTATCTGTAATTAATATGGCTTTCAAATGATTAGTTTGTTTAATAACATTTTGGAATTTGGATTAGTCATAATTAATCACAGGTGATTACCGTACTTTTTTCCATAAATCAAACAAAATCCCCAGGCCAAAAATGGCTCTCTGGCCACACTTAAGAGACCCCTGAATAAAAATTGTACACATACTATAAAAATGTTCTGTGTCATTGATAACATATTTCTTTAACTACTGTGCAATGTACTCCCCTGTGTGTTTAAGCCTTACTTAAAATCATTTTTTCTCATTGAGTTTGTCACTCCCTGCAGAGGTGGTAGAGCACACCTGCGGCATTACATCGCTCATGCTGGGTGAGACCCTGCCATCCATCACCAAGGACATGGACACCTACACTTACCGGCTGCCCATCGGTGTCTGTGCCGGCATTGCCCCCTTTAACTTCCCGGCCATGATTCCGCTGTGGATGTTCCCTATTGGCATGGTGTGCGGCAACACCTACCTAATGAAGCCCTCGGAGCGTGTGCCCGGATGCACCATGCTTCTGGCCAAAATGCTGCAGGACGCCGGGGCGCCTGATGGCACGCTCAACATAATTCACGGGCAGCATGCAGGTGAATCCATTCCTAAATCTTGTAACTAACATGTCCATATACAATGAAAAATGTCTATAACTTGTCTATATTTTGATAAAGCTGTGAACTTCATCTGTGACCACCCTGCTATCAAAGCCATCAGCTTTGTGGGCTCCAACCAGGCAGGGGAGTACATCTACAACAGGGGTTCCAAGAATGGCAAAAGGGTTCAGTCCAATATGGTAATACACTACCCCAGCATTAGAGATGAGAATCTTTGGGAACCTCACGATACGATTACGATTCAGGGACTACGATGCTATTATAAATCGATTATTTATACATTTATAATTATTACATTGTATATTTTTATTTTATGGTATATTGTTAATACATTGTATATTATTACCATATTTCGTATTCTAAATGTATTAGATTTAATTATTAATCATGTCTACAAGATTTAGCCGGCTACTGACGCTGTATGCAGTAATGCATCATTTACGGTTTTTAGATTAGTGTACACAACATAACATATGCATATGAAAGATTAGATACATGAGAGCTGCAGTAGCCTGCCCGAGTGAGGGAAAAAAAAAAGACCCTAATTGGCGAACAAGCATCTTTATTTCATTTGTGAATGTTCACTTTGGCAACAGTCGTCATAAACTTGTGGCCCAAAGATGTGTCGTCAATCTGCTTCACTGCTTGGCTAACATACGTGTTGCCCCACTTTGTGGATATTATCACCTTTCCTGATTTGATTCATTAATGTACTTGGTAATTTAGTCTTCCAAGCTGATTACTCTCTGCTGTAACGCGATTACTCTTAGTCTTCTGTTGAAGTGCACAAATCATAAATTTTTTTCATGTTGCACTAATTCACATTCAAGCTAGCTTTGCGCCATGGCGAGCATAGCATGTCCAATTCACCATGTTGGGTTTTTTGCGGTGACTTTTTTTGCACTCTATTTGTGCAACTGAGTCTTTATAGATAATAAATGGTATTTATTTATTCATTTTGCAATGGATACTAGATAACTAAATAATTATTTTATATTGAAATAAAATCAATTTCAGACAAGATATAATACAAAAATGTTAAATTAAATTTTTATATGTAGAGTATACATCGTTAATGCATTTGTTCATAATCAATTTCATTCTTGATAATATACAGTATAGCAGTGGTTTTCAACCTTTTTTCAGTGATGTACCCCCTGTGAACATTTTTTTTAATTCAAGTACCCCTTAATCAGAGCAGAGTTGAAAAAAAGAGATAAAGAAGTGAGATACAGCACTATGTCATCAGTTTGTGATTTATTAAATTGTATAACAGTGCAAAATCTTGCTCATTTGTAGTGGTCTTTCTTGAACTATTTGGAAAAAAAGATGTACAAATAACTAAAAACTTGTTGAAAAATCAACAAGTGATTTAATTAAAAAGATTTCTACACATAAAAGTAATCAACTCAAATTGCCTTCTTTGGGGATTGTAACAGAGATCCATCTGGATTCATGAACTTAATTCTAAACATTTCTTCTCAAAAAATAAATCTTTAACATCAATATTTATGGAACATGTCCACAAAAAAATCTAGCTGTCAACACTGAATATTGCATTGTTGCATTTCTTTTCACAGTTTATGAACTTACATTCATATTTTGTTGAAGTATTATTCAATAAATATATTTATAAAGTATTTTTTAATTGATTCTATTTTTAGAATATTTAAAAAAAATCTCATGTACCGCCAGGGGTATGCGTAAACTCATTTGAGAACCACAGCAATATAGTATTCATTGTTGTAAACAATAATTTTTGTTTGCATTGATTATACTTCTTAATATAAAAGTTTAATATTGGAACTGGTAAAGACTTTGATTACTTTTTCTTAAATTTTTTATCTTTTAGTTCTTTATATTTACAGTTTTTGTGGTCGTAATGTTTTTAAATTTATATAACAGCTGAAAAGCTTTTTTCTGAGCTTGACTGTCACGTGATCAATGATTCTGCACTGCAGGGTGCCAAGAACCACGGTGTGGTAATGCCCGACGCCAACAGGGAAAACACCATCAACCAATTGGTAGGTGCTGCTTTCGGAGCAGCTGGACAGCGCTGCATGGCGCTCTCCACCGCCATCTTTGTGGGCGAGTCTCGTGAATGGCTGCCGGAGCTGGTGGACCGCTCCAAATCTCTGCGTGTCAATGCAGGTAATTTCTGTCAAATACTCCATGAGAGCTGGAATGGTGGCGTGTTAAACAAACAACAATGTGCCACGGTGTTAAGGCGATCAGCCCGGCGCTGATGTGGGCCCCCTGATCTCCCCTGAGGCCAAGAACCGGGTGGAGTCTCTGATCCAGAGCGGCGTTGAAGAGGGGGCCAAACTGCTGCTGGATGGGAGAAACGTCAATGTTAAAGGATACGAAAACGGCAACTTTGTGGGGCCCACCATCTTGGGCGGTGTGACGGTAAGCTGAGAGTCAAAATGGTTGCTTGTATAGTCTTAACAACTGATTGGCTTTATTTTGTTATGGCATTTTTGTATTTTAACAGTAAATTCAGTGGAAGCCACTTAAGTTAGTCCTGTTAACGGCGACAACCATTCAGTGCACAAACCAATGTAGTTGTTGTACAGGTGGCAGTACAGGTGGCAGTAATAGTAGTATGTCAACATGCATTACAATGTTGTTATGCTACTCATCGCTTAGCAATGTAAAGCCGAAGCAACGACATTACAACTGTCGAGTTACCTAGCATTAAAACATTGATTTTCTGTTCACTGCAAGGTGAACTTCAAAATAAAAGTATTGTGGTCTTAACCCGGATTTTACGACAGCAACACACAAAACATTTTTTTTTTAATTACTTACCTACTTTTTAATTATTGTATGCTTGTAGAATGACTTTATTGTCATTGACATGCAATGGAATGTATCTGTTGGATACAAAAATAATAAGGGCTGTCAAATGACTAGAATATTTAATCGCAATTAATGAGAGGTTGTTGTGAGTTAACTCAAAATTTATCGCAATTTATTCCAAACTTTCATCATTATTAAGTGTGCCCAAAACACATAATTTGAAAGTTTTTATTACCATAAATGGACAATTAGTTTGCTTTAATGAAATGTTTTTAATCATTGTACTTTTTTAAACAGCTTAACACAAAATAGACAAAAATAAGCTTCATAACACTTTTAATGACAGTAAAAAAACAAAAAACTACCTGCTGCGCATTGGTGCCTTGCCAGAGTTTTGTATTTTGTAGAAATACAGAGTTTGTATTCCTGCTGTAGAAGCACTCGCATTTTGAGGAGCTACACCAGGTTTAGATACCAGTTTCACACACTAATAACAGAAATTGTGGATTGTATGACAAGGGTTTGATTGTTAAACCTTTTCGGCAATCTAATCTGTGATATTTCTTCCTGAATGAATGCTTCTGATATCTTGTACAGTACATGTACAAGTTAATGATATTCATGTCACTGCATGACAATGTTTTAGCCTTCTCTATTTATTAATAAAAATGTAATATGCTGCCTGCTAAACATTCTGTAATTGCGTACTGATCAATGAGAACAGGTTGTAAAAGAATATATACTTAATTTCAATCAGCCAGAAAACATTTTACAATGATCACAGAGTACATAACTGAACATGTTTGACAAAGGGTAATTTTAATGTAAGACTATTTTTCATTTTGTCATTTTAGTTAAACCGGATTTGACGCGTAGCGCTATTGTTGTGAAGCCGAATGATTGGTATGACTATGGACTTCTTGTCTACCGTCTTTCGTTTCTGCTGAGCTTTTATTCTATTTTACTAAAGCAGTATAGTGTATCCACCTCTCTGCAAGGGGCAAAGCAGGTTTCGCTTCAATGATGTCGACTCAAAGCGATCGAAAGTAGAATGAATAGTCTTGTCTTGTCGGAAGAACCATTTGCCATTACTTTGAACATGAGATTTCCATAATGTACCCTTTTCTTTGTGCATTTTTGCTGGCTATTTTCGGGCTTGTGGCTCAACAATAACTGAACATCATTATTTCCCACACTATGGAATGGACCGAGGGTCTAAACAGGGGTCGACAACCCGCGGCTCTGGAGCCGCATGCGGCTCTTAAGCGCCGCCCAAGTTGCTCTCTGGAGCTTTTTCAAAAATATATGAAAAATGGAAATCATGAGATGATGAGGGGGAAAAAACAAATGTTTTGTTTTAATTTGGTTTATGAAGGAGGACAAACATGACACAAACCTCCCTAATTGTTATAAAGCACAGTTTCTATATTAAACATGCTTCACTGATTTGAGTATTTGGCGAGCGCTGTTTTGTCTTACTAATTTTGGCGGTACTGGAACTCACCCTAGTTTGTTTACATGTATAACTTTCTCTGACTTTATAAGATGTGATTTATGCCACTTCTTTTTCTGTCTCATTTTGTCCACCAAACTTATAACGTTGTGCATGAATGCACAAAGGGGAGTTTTGTTGATGTTATTGACTTATGTGGAGTGCTAATCAGATATATTGTGTCACTGCATGACTGCAAGCTAATCGATGTTAACATGCTATGTAGGCAAGCTATATGGTCATATCATTATGCCTCATTTGTAGGTATATTTGAGCTCATTTAGTTTCCTTTAAGTCATTTTAATTAAATTTATATCTTATGACACACTATGTAATATGGCTTTTAATTTTTTCCGGCTCCAGACAGATTTATTTTTGTATTTTTTGTCTAATATTGCTCTTTCAACATTTTTGGTCTAAAAGGAGTCAGAACTTTGACAGCCCTAAAAATAACCAGCTTGAAATCTACATGTGGGAGTGGTCAATGTGTTGTCATCATATAATTTGCATAATTGTTGATGATATATATATATATATATATATATATATATATATATATATATATATATATATATATATATATATATGTATATGTAGAGAGAGAGAGATACATTTTTATATATATAGATTTATATAATGCTAAAAAATAATTTACATACATTTAAAAATAAGTCTGTGTTATTAATTAGTTTTTACCTCGTCCTATCCGCGAGGTTCCAGACACTCGGGTGCGTCTTGCTTACGGTTAATCAAAGTTTTTCTCCGGCTGCATTTTCTGTGCATCACTAGTCAATAGTGCTTAAATATTATAGGCTATATATCCATTCATACAATATATGACTTAAATTCTTTTCCACCTAAAATGTACACATTTTTAAGGTGCGGCGGCTTCAATTTAGCCATGGCACCGCACCACGATCAGATATATACTGTGCGTATATATAGGGAAAGCAATGTCAACTGCCGTAGGTTAAAAAAATCCTTTAATGCCCATGCTGATTATGTCTCTGGCCAAAGTCTCAAGTAAATGTGCACGCAATGGCTCCTCTTAATTTTGGCTGTGTCGACAACCGCTTATGTCATCATGAGACTGCCAGTTTGAGGAGTGGCAACATAAACAGGTACCACTGTTGTAGCAATCGTTAGCAGTGCTACAATCATGAACACTTCCATTTTGGGGGTAAGTGACAAACTTCCATTGTTACTTATGTTGTATTTGTTGCAGGTAGGTCATTTCCTCACAAAAAATAAGTCAACAGAACTTTGACTGCCTCATAAAAGAACAGTTAAGAAGGTTGAACACCTGTTAGGCTTCCTTTATTTGTCTGGAGGAAGCCAGCTGGCTGAGAAAAAATGTTTTTCTTAAAGTCACAAGTGTGAACTTGTGAGGAGCTTGTGGATAATTCTGCCAAGTCTACTTCATGGCTCAGTTCTGTTTTTCACATCATGTCCTCTCATTTTTTCTTGTTCCAGACGGACATGACTTGCTACAAGGAGGAGATTTTTGGGCCGGTGCTGGTGGTTTTGGAGACCGACAGCCTAGACGAGGCCATATCGTTGATCAATAACAACCCGTACGGAAACGGCACTGCCATCTTCACCACCAACGGTGCAACGGCCCGCCGATACACACATGAGGTAGACGTGGGACAGGTAAGACTATGGAAGCAGATTTTTCTTCTCTTGTTATTTCTTACCCATCTGCTATAGGTTGTATTCACTCACGTGACTTTTGAACGACAGTCAATGAAGTGGTGGGCCACCAAACAAACATGGCTACTGTGCAACAAACAGTGTGCAAACTAGCTGAGTACGCAAAGGGCCTCACTCTGACAACTAAAAGCAGATACGAGCCAAACATGAAAACTATCCAATGGAATCTACCCCTATACATTATCAAAAAAGATTTTTGGAGTGATATTAAGGATTACACGTCGGGTTCCCAGACATATCCAACCATATGGTGCTCCACACATCATTTTACATGACAAAACAGATGAAAACATACAAAAGCATAGAGGTCCACAACTTCTATGTGTGACTGGGTCAAGGAAATTGCTATCAAGACTCTCGGATGAATCTGGAATCGTTTTTGCTCGGGTCAAGTTGCATTTCAAGATTTAACTTCGCATCTAGAGCGAAGTTTAATGCCTTGTTGTTGCACGTGCCGTTTGCGAGTACGCGTTTTTCCTATCTTTATCAAAATATAACTATAGATCTCAACGTTGTGTGTGCTGAAAAGCTTTATTTATAATGTCTGCTTTTGATAAAAGCTTAACTCTTTTAGGGTTTACTGGCATTGTTTTTTATTTATTTATTTATTTAGTCTCGCTGAGTTATGGTGTTATATTTGTGTCTTAATGTTTAGGCCACAAAGTCAGACATTGAGGACAGAAAAATGTTTTGCAAGCACAGACATATTTTGAAAATATATACTCAAGCAAAAAATAAAAATGTTTGAGCGAATATAAAAGTATTTTGTGCACAATTAAAGTGTTTACTTGTTATCTATTATCCATATTAACACTCAATAATTACTGCTGTTAGCAATCAGATGGGTGTACTCTCTCGTGCCCCCACTATTTTCCCCTCTCAACCTTAGCCATCTGCTAGGGGTACGTGTATTTGTATTGCACCGTTTCGGTACGGGGGTTTCAGTTTGGTTCGGAGATGTACCGAACGAGTTCCACACGGAAATATTAAGTAGCGCACCGCACGTTGTGTAAACAATGCACACCGAGGCACTATGAATTGATTTGGGGTGTTACCATTTAGTGGTCAGTTGTACGGAATATGTACTGTTCTGTGGAATCTACTAATAAAAGTTTCAATCAATCAAAAAAAAAAACAACACACGGCATACTAGCAGCGACCGGGCTAGGATAGACTGACCATATCTCTTTACACCGGATATGTCCTCTTTTGCGGGGCTGTCCAGGTGAAGTTTCTTAAATGCCTCAAATGTCCGGCATTTTAAGTTAGGATTGCGTGTATTTTCAATGTACGTACAGGGTTAAGAAGGGGTTAAAAAGAAAACAAAAAATTGCGCGCGCAGCAGCATTCGTGAGGGAGGGGCAGAGACAGAGAGGGCGAGAGAGTTATGATAAACGCGCATGCGTCGCCAGGCTCTGCTTTTTATCAATAGATTTATCAGATTTTATTTTTTATTATCTATAGCAGGGGTGTCAAAAGTGTGCACCGGAGGCCATTTACGGCCCACAGCCAATGTTTTGAAGGCCCACGGCATATTCTAAAAATACTATTAAAATAAACAAAAACATAAACAAAAGTGAAATAAAAAAGCTTAAAGGCTAAATGTAATTTAGAAAAAGTTGCAACGTTGACCAGTAAAATGAAGCTGTTTTTTTTTCTTTCAAACTGTCATTGCTCAAAACATAATACTGAATCAAAATCAATCCATCCATCCATCATCTTCCGCTTATCCGAGGTTCGGGTGACGGGGGCAGCAGCCTAAGCAGGGAAGCCCAGACTTCCCTATCTCCAGCCACTTCGTCTAGCTCTTCCCGGGGGATCCCGAGGCGTTCCCAGGCCAGCCGGGAGACATAGTCTTTCCAACGTGTCCTGGGTCTTCCCCGTGGCCTCCTACCAGCTGGACGTGCCCTAAACACATCCCTAGGGAGGCGTTCGGGTGGCATCCTGACCAGATGCCCGAACCACCTCATCTGGCTCCTCTCGATGTGGAGGAGCAGCGGCTTTACTTTGAGCTCCTCCCGGATGGCAGAGCTTCTCACCCTATCTCTAAGGGAGAGCCCCGCCACCCGGCGGAGGAAACTCATTTCGGCCGCTTGTACCCGTGATCTTATCCTTTCGGTCATGACCCAAAGCTCATGACCACACAGCGATCTCATTTGAGACCAAGCATTCAGATAAAGCGTACATTTGTCCAGTTCTGATTGTTGCGGTTTTGACACACTTATAACAGTGTGTCTAAAGTTGCACGAGCGCATGGCAGAAATCTGAGTGAGCGTGGACAACAGCTAAATGTGCAGAGGGCTGAGGTTGAGGGAGCGCAAAGCTAATGGAAAACATGCAAACAGTTTTATTGTGCACATCATACATTTGTATTCGCTCAAACATTTTTATTTTTTCTTGTCAAAAGATAATGTCTGCGCTTATAAAACATTTTTCTGTCCTCAAAATCTGACTTTGTGACTTCTAAGTTACCCATACCAAGTTGGTGCTTTAGGAAACACTCGCAATAAAAATATGTTTTAAGAACTCCGAAACAAGATACAATGCAAATGTGAAATACTAAACATTAAAAATATCAAACAAACCTTTAACGAAGTGATCACTGAAACCTGTACTGAAACCTTGTATGCTCCCCTGGTCTGGGGTGCATACCACTTTTCTTGTCTTTTGTAAAACTATTGCACTCTTTCTCCCTTCTTGATTACCTCTCGAAGAACTCTGAAGAGACTTTTATCCTTTTCGTGATTTGAACGGTCCAACAGCCTAAAACATCGCAAGCATAGGGCATTTTTCATCGAGAAAGGCAAAATTCCCTTTGGGACACTATGACAACAGACGCTCGCTGGCCCGCCACGTCAAGCCTCGCTCAGTTAAAATGAGCCAGATGTGACATCAGGTGAATACAAACTATTATTGAATGTTAAATTCATTAATTAAACAGAAATTAATGCATAATTATTATGAATAAATTAATACATGTATTATATAAATGTTGTTTTGACAAATATCTGCCTGTACAGATTGGAGTGAACGTCCCCATCCCTGTGCCCTTGCCCATGTTTTCTTTTACGGGTTCCCGAGGCTCCTTCAGAGGAGACACCAATTTCTATGGCAAGCAGGTCAGAAAGTTTTTTTCCAAAAAATGGCGATAAACAAGCCTTTAGCTTTTAAGAGGCGGGCTGACAGGGTTGTCATTTTAATGTGTAGGGCATCCAGTTCTACACTCAGATCAAGACCGTGACCTCACAGTGGAAGGCTGAGGATGCTACCCTGACGAGCCCTGCCGTCACCATGCCAACCATGGGACGCTAAACTTCAAACTTTACCATCAATGACTTCATCACATGCCTCAAAATATGAAACGTTTAAGAAGGATGGAGAACGTTTTTTAAACTAAGGGGTTTATTGTTTGCTGAATATTAGTCTCCTCCTCCTAAGGACAAATTGACCCGCTGTTGTCTATCCTCAGTGATGTTTTGTGCTCCTCATGTCCTCGCAGAGACCGTAGGTTTAATCCTTGTCATGATCGCTTTGCTCTTGCGTTCCCTCAAGCCTGCAGGGGGCAATCAAAAGGTCGGTGGGGGATTAACCTCTGAACAGTCACAAAAAACGTCTTCCACAACTCTATATCAGAGCTACATTTTACATGCAGAATTCTACGGAGGTGAACACTAAAATAGTGTTTTACTTCATTTATCCTGTAAGGCCCACATGTTCTGCCGTGTCAGATTGGCCTTCCACTTTGTATTTGATTTGTTGGATATGACCGTAAAGAGCAGTAAAATGCAGTGGTTTACTTGTTAACTTGTCAAACTTGTTGGAAATGGCAATTTTGATATCATCAGCCAAGGTTTTTGGTGATACAATAAAACATATACTTGAATATTGAACAGACTCGCAATATACTTTATAATGTTGAATATTGCTGATCTAGTCATCCTCGTCCGGACCTGAGGACGACTTGTTGTATATAAATGGATCAAAGATGATGCCGGCGAGGAATCGTTTTAACAAAGCTTTATTTTGTCAACAAGCCTCAGACTGGAACTGCATTTACCAGGAGAAGAGTATAGTTCTAATGTTACTCTCGCTTTCTGCCCAGAAAACTTCTCCTGAAGTACCTTTTACATGAAGACACTTCCATTCTGTTGTGCTAGTCCTCGGACTGGCAAGTCTGAAAAAAGCCTCATTGCTTGTTACAATGTCGAAAACATGCCATTCCACCTCTGATTTCACATAACTAATTCTATAGATGGTGGCTCCTATCAGGATATGCTCGCGTTTTTCGATGGATTAACCCCCTCCAGAGTTCTGGGACCTGGGTTATATTTAAATTAATCAGGCCCAACCTAATGGAAAATGTACATGCTATAATTTACAGATACAAAGATACCGTGAAGGCAACACTCAAGTAGCTTTTGCTTTTAGTTAGACCAGGGTTTCTGGAACATTTACCATCAAAAAATATATTTTGCCGGCTCTTCCACTAAAGAAAAATATCATAGAACCGCAAGACGTAACTCAGCTTATAAACTTTTAAAAGTTTTCATCTTTTTTATTTTACAGGAAAAGCAAGCTGTCTATGTGAAATTGAACTATTTTCCTTTTCTCTTCTTTGGCAAGTAGCCTATTCATGGTTAGCTTACCCAAAGAGTTTCACACTCGAGAAGCTGAACTGAACACAGGCTTCTGGTCTCTTATACTTGCCTTCCTTGCGCCTCAGGCCTGTGCGCATTTACGACCTCACAGTCAGTCGGAAATGATAAAACTATTTTTAAAATTGCTCACTTTTCTCACTCTGGGGTTAAAAAAAATCTGATGGAACCACAACAAGGAAGCAGAGGAGCAGCATGTGGCTTCAGAGCCCCGGATTGCAGACCCTTGATTAGATCCTTCCCATTAAATACGTTTATGGAAGAGGGAAGGGATTTAGGAACCTGACAGTCAGACTTCAGGGTTATCTGTGCGGACAAAAGGCATAGTGTGATGACACAACTTCCGTTTTAAATCACCGCTTGACTGCAGCGCGTGGAACAATCTCTGAGCTTTGACGCGCATCAGCTATCTTTGAAGCAAAGTAAAGGATGTTGTGGGGGACTTTGAGAGAGGTTGCGTCACCACACTGCCTTTTATTGGCGCAGCTAATCCTGAACTCTGACTAGCAGGCTCCTAAAGCATTTCCTATTACATTTAGAACCGTTATTGAAGTAGATTGTATTATTACAGAAACATTCTAAAAGATTTGTATATGTGTTGTATTTAAGTAAAAATTCACACAAAAACGCAACACGGTCCACATTTTAAGTACTTTTTCACAATGCACATAGATCTCACCTGGACTGGAAGTACGGGCAGGGCTCAGTTGCGCAGAGTAGTCTATAAAAAGAGTGTGGTCAACTAAGCAGGCGCTAAAACTGCTAACAAGGATGTGTGCTGCTGTGCCTGGATACATGCAATTGCTGTTGTTTTGACCCTATCTTTTCTGATGAAATAAACAAAAATATGTATCTACTCTCTACATAGTTCTAAACATACTCCAGCTCATAAAGTTAAAATAAAATGCTTTTGTTTTGTAAAAGTTGAATTTTTGTGGCCGTATTTGACGCACTTTGCTGCTACATTCCTGCAGTGTTTAGTGACCAGCAGGCTGACTAAAAAGCACTCGATGGCACTATAAACGTAAAAGAATACACATCCATCCCATATATACATTCATCTTCTTCTGCTTATCTGAGGTCGGGTTCTAGGGGGAACAGCCTAAGCAGAGAAGCCCGGACTTCCCTCTCTCCAGTCATTTCGTCCTGCTCCTCCGGGGGATCCCGAAGCAATCCCAGGCCAGCCGTGAGACATAGTCTCCCTAAAGTGTCATGGGTCTTCCCCGTGGCCTCCTACCTGTCGAACGTGCTTTAAACACATCCCAGGGTGGCACTCGGGAACCACCTCATCTGACTCTTGATGTGGAGGAGCAGCGGCTTTATAGTGAGCTCCTCTCAAATAACAGACCTTCTCACCCTATCTCTAAAGGAGAGTGCCGCCACCTGACGGGGGAAACTCATTTTGGCTGCTTAGACCTGTAATCCTGTCCTTTCAGTCATTACTCAAAGCTCATTACCATAGGTGACGAGGGGAATGTAGATCGACCGGTAAATTGAGAGCTTTGTCTTCCGGCTCAGCTCCTTCTGTATCACAACGAACCGATAAGGGTCCACATCACTGCAGAGACTACATTGATCCGCCTGTTGATCTGACGATCCACTCTTCCCTCACTTGTGACCAAGACTCTGAGGTACTTAAACTCCTCCACTTGGGTCAGAATCTCCTCCGCAAACCGGAGATGACAGGCCACCCTTTTCTGGGCGAGAACCATGAACTCAGAGTTGGAAGTGCTGATTTTCGTCCCAGTCGCTTCACACTCTGTTGTGAACCCATCCAGTTAGAGCTGAAGCTGTTGGTTGGATTAAGCCATCAGAACCACATCATCTGCAAAAAGCAGAGACCTCATTCTTCAGCCACCAAATCAGATACCCTCAACGCCTTGTATGCCCCTAGAAATACTGTCAATAAAAGTTATGAACAGAATAGGTCACAAAGGGCAGCCCTGGCAGAGTCTATCCCTCACTGGAAATGGGTTCGACTTACTGCCGACAATGCGGACCAAGCTCTGAGACTGATCATACAGGGAGCGGACGACCACAGTCAGGCGGTCCGATAACCCATACTCTCTGAGCACTCCCCACAGGATTTCTCGAAGGACACGGTCAAATGTCGTCTCTAAGTCCACAAAACACATGTATGCTGTTTGGACAAACTACCATGCGCCGTCAAGGACCCTGCCGACACTATAGAGCTGGTCACCAGTTCCACAGGATAAAAATGTACAACACAGACAACTAAAAGATAATTTATTACCCACATTTTGGCAAAATCTTCCTTAGCTTTGGACCAATAATCCCAGAGAAATTATGACGTTTTTAAAGTATGCCAACTGTGGTGACTGCCTCCAATTTATTTCTGATCACTGTGAATGTTGTCTGTCTATCTGTGTTGGCCCTGTGATGAGGTGGCGATTTGTCTAGGGTGTACCCTGTCTACCGCCCGAATGCAGCTGTGATAGGCTCCAGCACCCCCCGCGACCCAGAAAGGGACAAGCGGTAGTAAATGGATGTATGTATCACTCATGTGTTATTCTAACTGATTTTTAGTTTTTGTAACATGCCAAGTGAACAATTTTACTTTTGTACTTATTTCCCTATTTTTATGCACAACAACTCACATACGGTAACACTAACAAGCAGTAGATATAATGTACAGTGATTTTTCGTCCAGAACATATTTTGCTCTATTCATTATTGACACATTTCTTGCCACTCCACCTTATGTATTTATTTAGTTTGCCTTTTTTTGGGCCCACCCCTATGATGTTATTAATTTTCTCTTAAGTTAAAAGTTAAATTACCCATGATTGTCACCCACACACTAGGTGTGGCGAAATTATTCTCTGCATTTGACCCATCACTCCTGATCACCCCCTGGGAAGTGAGGGGAGCAGTGAGCAGCAGCGGTGGCCGCGCCCGGGAATAATTTTTGGTGATTCAACCCCTTCCTACAATAAAAAACAATGACTTGTGTGTTGTGTGGGAACAGTTGAAAACTTTTCATGAACTCAACTCACCTTGATATGTGTTCCTAAATTTGTGTTGGGATGTCTTAGATCAGTGGTTCTCAAATGGGGGTACGCGGACCCCTGGGGGTACGTGAAGGTATGCCAAGGGGTACGTGAGATTTTTTTCAAATATTCTAAAAATTGCAACAATTCCAAAACCCTTTATAAATATATTTATTCAATCAATCAATCAATGTTTACTTATATAGCCCTAAATCACTAGTGTCTCAAAGGGCTGCACAAACCACCACGACATCCTCGGTAGGAAAACTCACACCCAGTGGGACATTGGTGACAATAATGACCCAGTGGGACGTCGGTGACAATGATGACTATGAGAACCTTAGAGAGGAGGAAAGCAATGGATGTCGAGCGGATCTAACATGATACTGTGAAAGTTCAATCCACAATGGATACAACACAGTTGCGAGAGTCCCGTCCAAAGAGGATCCAAGACACAGCAGCGAGAGTCCCGTTCACAGCGGAATAATACTTCAACAATATGAATGTAAGTTCATAAAATGTGAAAAGAAGTGCAACAATGCAATATTCAGTGTTGACAGCCAGATTTTTTGTGGCCATGTTCCATAAATATTAATGTTAAAGATTTCTTTTTTGTGAAGAAATGCTTAGAATTAAGTTCATGAATCCAGATGGATCTCTACTACAATCCCCAAAGAGGGCACTTAAAGTTGATGATTACTTCTATGTGTAGAAATCTTTATTTATAATTGAATCACTTGTTTATTTTTCAGCACATTTTTTGTTGTTTTTATATATTTTTTTCCAAATAGTTCAAGAAAGACCACTACAAATGAGCAATATTTCGCACTGTTATACAATTGAATAAATCAGAAACTGATGACATAGTGCTGTATTTTACTTCTTTATCTCTTTTTTTCAACCAAAAATGCTTTGCTCTGATTAGGGGGTACTTGAATTAAAAAAATGTCCACTGGGGGTACATCACTGAAAAAAGGTTGAGAACCACTGTCTTAGATAATAAGAGCAGTTATAATGTTGGTTTACTGACTAATTAACTAAAAACTAAGGTTATGGACATTGTTTTCTTAAACGCATATATTTGTCTAAATGTGGCCATGGACACGCATAATTGTGACTTTCCTGGACGTCATCTTCATCACTAATGGAAAAATCAAATCTGCAGGGGAGAATCTGCTATTTTCAAGTGTTGTTTTTTTTTAGTCAGCTGGAAGCGTCCCTCTGTCTCTGACTCCCTCGTCATCATGTGACATGAGTGCGCGACTGTTGCGATTTTGCTTCCAAGTTTCGATGACCTGCCTTATCTTGTCTCTGATTGGCCAGTCCGTAATGGTTCGCCTTAACTTTAGCCAATTGTGACCCATCATACGAACACCTACCATTCATCATGGATTTTCTCTCTATGTAAGGATGTTCTCATTCATCGAGGTTATTGTATTTTCTTTTTTTTTTTTTTTCTTTGGGCCTGGATTTGTACTCCGGGAAAAGCTACCCGCCAAGCTTATGGAAAATGTAGTTGAGCTACATAGCTTTGGTACATTTAGCTTGTTACTGACTATCACTGATTATTTGTATTAGCTTCTGTGTGTTCTCTACTGAATAAAATCAGATCAGAAATCTGAAATACTTTGTTAATCCCCAAAGGGAATGTCTGCAAACGTTTATCTAATCAGTGGCTCTCCAGTGTTGTGGCAAACTTTAACTTCTCTTACATCTCTTCTTTCTGGGTTGTAGGGAAAGCGATTTAAACACTTTCTACAATTCTTGCGGGTGGAGCAGCACCATGCTGCACAACGGGGCATTTTCACACGCTGAAAAACTGACAAGGAAGCGCCGCAAACCATAGGATCATCTCCCAGTAGGTAGTAGTTATGGCGCACTGTAGTCACTTCAGTGCCTATTGACCAATCATTGAGGAGATCGCCTGAAACCGTGGGGTCACCGGGAGCTCCTCTGTGTGTGAGCCCAAATTTATTTGGCTCTTTGGCTGTCAGTCCATCAGTTTTACCCTTTATTCTATCACCAACCCGGTTAAAAAATAAAACACAGTGTCTGTTTTTTTCATATGAACACTGTTTAAAACAGGGCAGCACGGTGTGACAGGGGTTAGTGCATGTGCCTCACAATAGAAAGATCCTGACTTCGATCCCCGGGGTCGGGGTCTTTCTGTGACTGCATGGGTTACCTCCGGGTACTCCGGCTTCCTCACACCTCCAAAGACATGCACCTGGGGATAGGTTGATTGGCAACACAAAATTGGCCCTAGAGTGTGACGGTCGTTTGAGAGATAGAAAATGGATGCATGGATTGATATTTCTAAATGATGCTATCTGTGTTGCAATGAGGTGGCAACTTGTCCAGTGCGTACCCTGCCCTCCGCCCGAATACAGCTGACATAGGCTCCAGAACCCCCCGCGCTCCCGATAGGGACAAGCGGTAGAAAATAGATGGATGGATTGATGCTTGGCACAAATGGTGGGTTTAAACTTGAAGTTCTACAAACTCTGGCTCTGGCAGGGGATGACTGCAGGTAAGACACTCTCACAGACCCAGACAGGCACAGTTATAAAAAGAAAAGTAAATGCAGCTACAAAAAAGAATGGCAAACCATCTATTTCTGGGTGAAACCAATGCAAAGCGAGTCTGGTAACGTGTTGTGTGAAATGTACATGCTTCAGTGCTTGAATCATTTGTCAATTTCACACGCAGATGAATATGATGTGAAACAACACAGATGTTGCGAGGCTCACAAAAATGTGTTGCTCAAAAGGAAGCTTCCCGTTCAATGCATATGTTTATCTTTCTAAAACACAAACACGATTCAAACGCAGATAAAGTAAATGCAGCTGAACTAACTAGCGTCGACCTACCACGCTGAGAAACACTCCCTGTCAAAACTTAAAAATAAAAACAGCCAGGTGGTCTCTTTGGGGCTCAAGCAGCATTCATTTTGGTAATACGGGCAAAACTAAAAAAAACAACATTTCATGTGTTTATGTGTTTTTTTTCTGGCCAGTTTTGATTTGTATTTCAGGTTGTATTAATTAGAGCTGGTCCACAGTTCCACGACCAGGACGAAAACCACACTGTTCCTCCTGAATCCGAGGTTCGACTATCCGGCGAAGCCTCCTCTCCAGTACACCTGAATAAACCTTACCGGGAAGGCTCTTAAAGAGAGGGACCACCACCCCGGTCTGCCAATCCAGAAGGCATTCGACCGTGTCCCTCGGGAAGTCCTGTGGGGAGTGCTCAGAGAGTATGGGGTATCGGAATGTCTTATTGTGGCGGTCCGCTCCCTGTATGATCAGTGTCAGAGCTTGGTCCGCATTGCTGGCAGTAAGTCGGACACATTTCCAGTGAGGGTTGGACTCCGCCAAGGCTGTCCTTTGTCACCGATTCTGTTCATAACTTTTATGGACAGAATTTCTAGGCGCAGCCAAGGCGTTGAGGGATTCCGGTTTGGTGACCGCAGGATTAGGTCTCTGCTTTTTGCAGATGATGTAGTCCTGATGGCTTCATCTGGCCGGGATCTTCAGCTCTCACTGGATCGGTTCGCAGCCGAGTGTGAAGCGACCGGAATGAGAATCAGCACCTCCAAGTCTGAGTCCATGGTTCTCGCCCGGAAAAGGGTGGAGTGCCATCTCCAGGTTGGGGAGGAGACCCTGCCCCAAGTGGAGGAGTTCAAGTACCTTGGAGTCATGTTCACGAGTGGGGGAAGAGTGGATCGTGAGATCGACAGGCGGATCGGTGCGGCGTCTTCAGTAATGCGGACGTTGTATCGATCCGTTGTGGTGAAGAAGGAGCTGAGCCGGAAGGCAAAGCTCTCAATTTACCGGTCGATCTACGTTCCCATCCTCACCTATGGTCATGAGCTTTGGGTCATGACCGAAAGGATAAGATCACGGGTACAAGCGGCCGAAATGAGTTTCCTCCGCCGGGTGGCGGGGCTCTCCCTTAGAGATAGGGTGAGAAGCTCTGCCATCCGGGAGGAGCTCAACGTAAAGCCGCTGCTCCTCCACATCGAGAGGAGCCAGATGAGGTGGTTCGGGCATCTGGTCAGGATGCCACCCGAACGCCTCCCTAGGGATGTGTTTAGGGCACGTCCAGCTGGTAGGAGGCCACGGGGAAGACCCAGGACACGTTGGGAAGACTATGTCTCCCGGCTGCCCTGGGAACGCCTCGGGATCCCCCGGGAAGAGCTAGACGAAGTGGCTGGAGATAGGGAAGTCTGGGCTTCCCTGCTTAGGCTGCTGCCCCCCGCGACCCGACCTCGGATAAGCGGAAGATGATGGATGGATGGATGGAGGTTGTATTAATTATTTTATGAAATACCGAATGTTATAACTAATTGTGTGTTTATTTGGCATTGTCCAGTGATGCAGATCATTTTCAAATGCATTTTTTATGTAGTTAAACTATGTGAGCTGACTATGTTTTGTTTTGTTCAAATAATCAGCCTATATATCCTGCTACAGTACATGTAGCTTAATCCAGTGAAACTACCTGAGTATGTGCTTCAGTATATTGTTCTAATAGAACAAACACTTAATTGTGATGTTTGGAATTTGACCTGCTGTTTTCGATCATCAGTACAATTGTAATTAATTTTTCCTATCTTTGACAATCCTTATGTAAGACAGGCTCGCATATGTTTTTTCTTTTTTTTTAATGCATTTAACTAGTAAATAAATGTGATCAAAAGTCTGTGTATAATGCAGCCAATGGGAATCTTTTTATTCTTCCTATAAAGTGCTTAAAAACATCCAAACACCTCCATCAAGGTTTTATATATATGCTGTAAGTATTTATGCAATGTAGTAACAGGCACATTCATAATAACATTTAATCCTAAATATTGCTCCTTTCAAGCATTCGGCTTTCATTTCTAAAACGCATCGCAACGTTCGCTTTTTCCTTGACAACACTGAATACAGACTTCATGAGAGCCAACAAACATAATAATTACAGCTGACATTGCCCAGTAAGTGATGTTTTAAGATGCCAACTGATAGGACGTTGACATATTTAGCGTCTTTCTTGGCCGCTATAAATAGTTTGTCTGTGTTAGCACTTGTTATACCAAAATATCACTAATATTTGGTTAATATTCAGATCATGAAATGTGAATGCAGCATTGTTGGGTATTTAGAGGGCTTTTGAGGTGGAATAGAGGACCTTCAATTGGCTCCATTGTAGGCAGACTTTTATTATTTTACAGGAGATGTCGTTTCATTAATTAGTTATAATGAAACTGCACATGAGCGTTGCATGCTTTTTATTTAATTTTTTACTTTTTCACATCAACAGCTGTTGGCTATAAAAACTAATTTGGCATTTTATTTACGTTATATGGATGCCATTGTTTTCATGAGCAATGCTTATTAGCATCTATGGGTCTACAGAAGGCGCTTGCTTCCGTTTTTGTCGTCTTTTAAAATAGAATAGAATGGACTTTATTTTTGCAGATGATGTGGTCCCGATGTGTTCATCTGGCCGGGATCTTCAGCTCTCACTGGATCGGTTCGCAGCCGAGTGTGAAGCGACTGGAATGAGAATCAGCACCTCCAAGTCCGAGTCCATGGTTCTCGCCCGGAAAAGGGTGGAGTGCCATCTCCGGGTTGGGGAGGAGACTCTGCCTCAAGTGGAGGAGTTCAAGTACCTAGGAGTCTTGTTCACAAGTGAGGGAAGAGTGGATCGTGAGATCGACAGGCGGATCGGTGCGGCGTCTTCAGTAATGCGGACGTTGTACCGATCCGTTGTGGTGAAGAAGGAGCTGAGCCGGAAGGCAAAGCTCTCAATTTACCGGTCGATCTATGTTCCCATCTTTATCTATGGTCATGAGCTTTGGGTCATGACCGAAAGGATAAGATCACGGGTACAAGCGGCCGGAATGAGTTTCCTCCGCCGTGTGACGGGGCTCTCCCTTAGAGATAGGGTGAGAAGCTCTGCCATCCGGGAGGAACTCAATGTAAAGCTGCTGCTCCTCCACATCGAGAGGAGCCAGATCTCCTGTCCAAAGGCAAAACCTAGTAACTCACTTCTAGCTGATTTTGAGAAAACAAAGGAAAACCAATCTATCTTGATGCTGTCTTACAAAGATTTACAAAGTCATCAAACGTATAGATGTTTTCTTGAGCTTTCCTTTTCTTGCCGATTGAGCCATGGATTGAATCTGCTCTCATGAACGTGTGCCCTTTCTCCAGATATTTTATCACAATCTCGGGTGGGCCCCATTCTGCGTTTGCACATTGGACAAGAGCCGTGTACAGCGTCCAGTTTTTATTTTGACCTCCGCAGTTATCTGCCCAAAAGAGTATGCAAGGGGAAGAATCAATAACAATACATTTAATGAAGGTGCTTGCAACGTCCTGGGCCAATCTTCCAAATATCCCCTCGTCCCATAATATCACATAATCAGGTTGACCGTCGACCCCCATTCGTGCAAATGTCTCATTAAAGACATAAGGCGACTGACAAAGAAGCTCCGATTGGTCCCTAGAGATACTAGGTTTTTCTGTTGTATCTACGCGGTTATGTGGTAGCTGTTAGGTCATGCCATGCGCGTAACGGCTTACTTACGGAACAAATTACGATATCGCATACACTAATGTAAAGCATATCACCCAGGAACTCCAAAATTATTATCAGCTCAGTTTTGACCAAAATTGAGTTACTGGGTTTTGCCTTTGGACGGGAGAGATGAGGTGGTTCCGGCAATCTGGTCAAGATTCCACCCGAACGCCTCCCTAGGGAGGTGTTTAGGGCACGTCCAACCGGTAGGAGGCCAACGGGAAGACCCAGGACACGTTGGGAAGACTATGTCTCCCGGCTGGCCTGGGAACGCCTCGGGGTCCCCCGGGAAGAGCTAGACGAAGTGGCTGGGGAGAGGGAAGCCCAGCTTCCCTGCTTAGGCTGCTGCTCCCGCGACCCGACCTCGGATAAGCGGAAGAAGATGGATGGATGGATGGACTTTATTTTAGGTGACCCCTACCTCAAAATAGTCTGGGTCAGCCCTTGGCGGGGATTAATTAGAAAAGAAGATTTTTGTTAACTTAATCAAGGATAGTCGTTTTGTTAAAAAATAATAATTATTAGGGATTTTAAAAAGTGATTATTTATTAAGTTTAGTTGTGTTTAAATTAATTTTGGTTTTACCCGCAGGAGACGAGTTGCGCGGTAGTGACGTCACAAACGTCAGTAACGTAAGCCGTAGAGTTGACAGCGTCAACATCATGGTAAGCATGCCCGGTGTTTCTTATTCTTGCTACATTTAAGTCTCTTTCTTACTGTGCCATTTACATTTTTGATTGGTGGAGTTTTTATTAATGGTAGTTGTTTATTTGGTTTCAAATATTAGATTAAACCTGTTTGTGCGAGCTCGCCACGCTCGCTAGCATGTCCACTTTTGCTAAGTTAGCCTGCTAGCTAGCTAGCTAAAGTTGTAAACATGAGCGAACGAACTTTGCTAAGTTGCGAATAATGAGCCACGCTTTTTCTTTCCGTGAGGAAAACACGGTAAAGAATTTGTGTGTTGAGCTATAAACACAACCTACTTTTTGTTTGTGTTGTCCTACCTGTTGTTAATAGCTTGGATAATGCCATAGTAAGATTTTCTAATGTCTCTTTTCATATAGTTATCTATACTGTATTTTATAACATATTATCCTATGGCAAGACACGGCAATAGAATTTCGTCATCTTTTTGCAGTCAAAGATCCATCCATTCATCCATCCATCCATTTTCTTCCGCTTATCCGAGGTTGGGTTGCGGGGGCAGCAGCCTAAGTAGGGAAGCCCAGACTGCCCAGCCACTTTGTCCAGCTCTTCCCGGGGGATCCCGAGGCGTTCCCTGGCCAGCCGGGAGACATAGTCATTCCCAACGTGTCCTGGGTCTTCCCCCGTGTCCTCCTACCAGTCTCACGTGCCCTAAACGCCTCCCTTGGGAGGCATTCGGGGCACTTTAGCCATAGAGGTTGGGTGCCTCGTGAGCTGGGTGGCAGCTGAAGGCAGTGCACTTGGCGGTCCGATCCTCGACTACATAAGCTAGTTCTTGGGACGTGGTATTAGGGCTGGGCGATATAGCCTTTTTTTAACATCTGGATATTTTTAGGCCATATCGCGATACACAATATATATCTCTAGATTTTGCCTTAGCCTTGAATTAACACTTGATACATATAATCACAGCAGTATGATGATTCTATGTGTCTACATCAAAACATTCTTGTTCATACTACATTAATATATGCCCATTTTAAACTTATATCCAGAGAAGGAAATCACAACTACCGAATTTCCTTGAATTGCCGCCGGGCCGCTAATTAATTTAAAACCTCTTCTCACTCCTGCGCCCCATGCGGTAAAAGTAAGCATGCGCTGATTATTTTAAAACCTCTTCTCACTCCGGAACTTACCAAAGGCATGCAGTAAAAAATTGAGTGTGATGTAAGCTTGGACCTTAAATCCTACTGAATAGCTCCTAATCTTCTTCCCTTTATGCGATTTCAAATTACCGGTATTAAAATCAGCCTCCTCCATTTTGAAAATGATGACAGGGGAAGTGTCACTCGTGACGTCACGAGTTTGACCAGGCGGTAATGCTAAGCATGCGCTAATTATTTCGCGAAGCGAGTTTGACCCGGCAGTAATTCAAAGCAGGCACATACTATATGCCCTGCGGCAATTCAAGGAAATACAGTAAGTCAATTGACCAAAACTGTATTTATTAAACAGTTCTTAAGCAGTGGCACAAACATTCATGTCATTTCCAAAACAGAAAGTGCAAGATTGTCAGAGACATTTTAAAACAAGCTATTAGTGCACTTTTGTTTATGATGTCTCTAAGATGACATATCAAAACACTAAATTAAAGTGCACTTTTTGTACAGAACACCACTACAATAGTTTAAAACAAATAAAGTGTACTTTTGTGCATGATGTCACACAAGATATTTCAATAACTGTCAAATAAAAATGAGCTGCATAATAGGAAATCAAATACTGTTCGTCTTTCGCTATGTGGTAGGTTAGTGAGGACATTATCTCCTTTTGTTGTTGACTATTTTTTTCATACGGTGTTGATCTGGAAATTTTTGCCTCGGCATCTTGATGGTTTGGGCGTGTGGCACCGAATGGAGATGTTGACATGTATAGTAAGCACTCTTCGCTCTCTAGCAGGTGACTTTTCAAATGATGCTACATATTAGCAGTAATGCTACTTTGACACTTGACAATTTACGGTTGTCTGTTCGACATATTCCCACTTGAAGCCAAACCACTGCCAGACAATGGACCCCCTGCTGTTTTTCTAATTCTCCTTTCATTTGTTACTAGATTCGCACCTTCTTTCTCTCGTATTGCCACTTGCACGGCTCCGTTAGCATCACAGCTTACGTTACCCATACTGCTACGTGCTGTTACGTGCTACCTCTCTGCTCCGCGAGAGCGGATACTTATGTAAGAAGGTGCGGTTGCTGTCTGTGACAAGGAGAGAGTAGAAAGTGTGGGAAAAGCCTGTAGTGTAATGCCCGCAGCTAAAAGCAACTGCGTGAGAACGTATTCTCGAATATAACAATATAGTCATTTTTTATATCGCACAGAGACAAACCCGCGATATGTCGAATATATCGATATATTGTCCAGCCCTACGTGAAATGTTACAGTCAAAGATGCTAGTTCTTTTTGGTCCAGTTAAAATGGACTAGAGCAGTGGTTCTCAAACTGGACCACCATGAATAGGACCATTTAAATAGATTCAATATCTAAATCACTACACTTAATTCACTTTGGAACTGTATGAGGAGAGTTAGTGTAGCTTGTTGTTACAATTCAAGGAAAAAATGTTTTTCCTATTATTCTGATTAATTGTGTCATAGTGATCAACTCTCAGAATGCGTGTGTGAGATCAACAAATATTTTCAAATGGAACGGCGATCACTGATTTGCAGTGTTTTTCAACCTTTTTAAAGCCAAGGCATATTTTTTTCATTGAAAAAATGCGGAGGCACACCACCAACAGAAAACATAAAACAATTAAACTCAGCAGACAGTAAAAAAATGTTTTGGCAATGGTTGGATATGAATTCAAACCATAACTAAGCATGCATCACTATAGCTCATTTCGCAAAGTAGGTGCAGGGTTTCCCACACGTTCATTTATTTGTGGCGGCCCGCCACGAAAGAATTACGGCCGCCACAAAAAAAAAAGAAGAAAGAATTTATTTATTTATTTATTTTTTTCGGCTTTTGACTCGCTCGACCGCTCATAAAAGCAATGGGACTCTGTCTGTGAATGGAGCTTGTAGTTACATATTATATAAATATGTAAATATTATATAAATATGTATATAAATATGTAATTATATTCCAACTCCGCATTCTTCTTGGTCATCACTGCCACCGCGAACCCCCCTAAATCTGTTGCTCGAAAGATGTCATTAAAAACCCTTTATGATGCAGACTCTGTACTATGGGGGGGGTCTAAACCCAGACTGAAAGACTTCCAAATTACCACAGTCCTCTAAAAAAGTGTTTAACTGGGTAAAAACAATCTTCTCCAAAAGGAAAAGCAGCTCAGGACGGCAGGAAAGTAGTTCCTCTGTGTTAATTCTTACAATAACAATGTCACTGTAGCTTGGTGAACATGCAGATCACAGCATGTAAATCAAGCTTTGTTGACGGTTTTTGGATGATCTTTTAAAGCACTTTATAGGCGAAATAGATTCATCCCAATTAACTTCATTGTTAGCTGTTTTGTACTAGCAATTTTTCACTATTTAGAACGCACAGAAAAGGGAAAGACCAGTGTTCTTGTCTTGAAGTACAGTGGAACTTAGATTTACAAACCCCTATTTTTTGCGAACTGTTCAGTTTACAAACTTTTAGATTGCACAAATTATGCCTGTGTATGCGAACCATGTCTCTGTGTACAAACGCTTAATTAATTTTGTATACCGCTGGCAGTCATTTTGTGGTTGCTCACATTGAAGAGATTGAGGAAGCCGGCTTTGTGCCAGGGGAAGTTTTTATAATGAGAACGGACTTATTTTACAGCATATTTTACACTTTTAAATGTTTATTATTGTAGTGATGTGGTTGTTAAAGTTAAAGATTTTTTTTAATTTCTGATCGTTTGTGATGGGATCAAGGGGGCTTCTGTGTGTCTGCGCGTGTTGGCAGAGCATACAACACAGTTAAGCTTGTCATTATTTTAGGTTAGTAATAGTTAATTCAATCACCCCTTGATATTTTTGATGTACAGTACTGTATAACACTTTGTTACTTTCAAAATGTATAAATCTTAACTAAAATATGGACTTTTGTCGAGGCTGAAACCTGTTATTCATATTCACATTGTTTCTCAGAGACATTTGCTTCACTATATGAACTATTTGATTTACAAACCCTGTTCGTAAACCAAATATGTTTGTAAATCAAGGTTACACTGAATTTTAATAATGGACAAGATATAAAAAAAAGTGCAGTTTTCCTTTGATTCAAACCACACTATAGTACAATCAAGTATCTTTTTTAGTTTTCCGGTCTGTACCAAAGTACCAGACTGCAAGTGAGAACATGCAAAAAATATGTTGGTTTCAGAAGTGGGATAGCGAGTCAGAAAAAGAGTACTTACCTTCCAAAGTCCACATGGAATTATGGTCACAGTATCTGGTGCAAACGCCAGAATGTGAGCTAAAAAATTAAATATTTCCCAAATGTACACTCTTAACTGTTGAACAAGTGATTAAAGAAGTCAGTATTTTGTTGGGGATGTTCCAGCATAAATTGCAGTGTTCAAAGTGGATGATTAGGGGATTCATGTTTCTGTTGCTCAGAACCTCTAAAATTGACCCTTTGCTTGCTAAATAATACTGTCATTCCCCTGTCACATGTCACATTAACATACCCCAGCACAAGCCGCTGAGCTTTGGTCGAGCCTACTTTCAGTATCTTCTTACAAGTTGTCTTCATCATCCTTCAGAGTGAAGATGAAGTTCTCCGTGCTTCTGCAGCTCCTGGTGCTATTGCTCGCTGTCGCAACGACTGTCAGTGCTCAGCTCGCCACCTCCTTCTGGGAGCGGTCGAGCGTCCTTCCCAGCTTCCACCGGTCAACCAACCACAGCCGCCTCTTCTACGCCGTGATGTTTGATGCAGGGAGTACAGGGACCAGAATCCATGTCTACACATTCATCTTTGCGGAGTCAGGTGATCTAGAAGCACCTAACTTGAGGTTTAAAGCGTTAAGTCAGCGATATTCCATATCAATTACAATGACTGCATCCTATCGTGGCAGGGAGTTGTGTCATTGTCCGATTTACATAATGTGCATGTAATTTTTATGGAAACAGTTGGGGACAAAAGTTAGCACAAAACATGAGAAACTAAACAAATATGTTTAGAAATATAAATTATTTTGTAGTTTCTACTACTTTCTTAGATGTTTGTCTCCAAAAATGTCCTATAAAATATGAGAAAAACTCTAGACAAAATATAGCAACAAAGTTTGAAACTTTGATCCCTTCTGTTACATCTTCTTATTCTATGGCAGACCAAGTGGGTGTTAGGAAGCACAGTTACAATGCCATGTGCTGTCGGGAGTAACAAGCAACAATCACAAACAACACAGTGATGTGTTCATGAACTATGTAGAGTGAACAGGTAGCGACAAACCTATCTCTGGTGGGCCACAACTAGTAATGCAACAGTAAACGGTAATAATGATAACCGCAGAGAAACTCCAACGGCTAGTATTACCGCTTTACATTAAAAGGATCACAAACTGAAATTGATAACTTTACTTTGATAAACTGACGGCCTTACTGACGCTACTTCACTAGCCTAAATGATAGCATGAAAACAAGAGACATTAATGTCTTTCCCTGTTAAACAACATACCGCAATCTAAACCTGTACATATTTCTGTCTAAGCAACTAAGGTATTCAATAGTGTACATGGAACCTACAAGCTCTGCACTCTTTGTGTCACTCATAGTGATTGTTCTATATTCAGAGGAAAAGAGAATGTGTTTTTACCCTTCAAGGATCACTGAACAGAGTAAGACAACAGAACGCCCACCAGAAATGCGATATGATAATAAAGGATTTGATTTTCTATGCACTTTTCATGTCAAAAAATATTTTAAGTGCTACAGTACAAACTATTATTTAGAGCAATAAACATGCAACTATTAAAACAGATAAAAACATTGTATTTGTTTTGATAATTTAAAAAAATACTTTGTCAATAGATTTCAGTGTGTGTTTAAAGGCTTTTTGAGCACATTCTACAATACCGTGGTAATAATGATAACCGTGATATTCAATTTTTATATAGTAACATCCCTAGGTGCAATGATTAATTAAATTAATGTGTAGGAAACATTGGGTACAGTTTGGCCTTTTTTCCCCAGAAAGGTTATGGTTGAACGCCACATTTTTAAGCTTTACGACACAGGTTGAGGTATACTGGTGAACGTTAGGCCACTATAACGTATTACTTGTATTTTTCATGGAAATTGAAAATCACAACAAACTGCCTCTAAGATTGTGTCCAATGTTGCGGTGGTTCTCAAACTTTTTTCACAAAGTACCACCTCAGAAAAAATGTGGCCCTCCAAGTACCACCATAATGACCAACATTGAAATACAGTAGCGTAGTAGGCCAGAGTATTCATTAAAACAAGGCACAAGTGTTATTTAACAAATATATTTAATATTTCACTGAGTTTGAATATAGAAAAATAAAGCACTGTACTTTAATCCAGTGATTACCTGGTATACCACAAGACGGAGCCGTGGTACACGTACCACAGTTTGAGAATGACTGCAATAATGCCATAACTGGACTAGAATGTTACCAGCAAAACCTCCGCCAAGGTTGAACCGCCATTGGATGAATCTTATTCTGCATTATACAAACGCCGTTTCCATATGAGTTGGGAAATTGTGTTAGATGTGTATATATAAACGGAAAACAATGATTTGCAAATTCTTTTCAACCCATTTTCAATTGAATACACTACAAAGACAAGATATTTGATGTTCAAACTCATCCATCCATTTTCTACCGCTTATTCCCTTTTGGTGTCGCGGCGGGCGCTGGCGCCTATCTCAGCTACAATCGGGCGGAAGGCGGGGTACACCCTGGACAAGTCGCTACCTCATCGCAGGGCCAACACAGATAGACAGACAACATTCACACTCACATTCACACACTAGGGCCAATTTAGTGTTGCCAATCAACCTATCCCCAGGTGCATGTCTTTGGAAGTGGGAGGAAGCCGGAGTACCCGGAGGGAACCCACACATTCAAGGGGAGAACAGTGCCGTCTGAGGGATCGAAAGTCACGGTCATTCAATGTTGGTTTCCGGCCATGGAGCTTACGTGGAATGGTTTCTCCAGATTCTCTGAACCTTTTGATGATATTATGGACCGTAGATGTTGAAATCACTAAATTTCTTGCAATTTCACTTTAAGAAACGTTGTTCTTAAACTGTTTGACTATTTGCTCACGCAGTTGTGGACAAAGGGGTGTACCTCGCCCCATCCTTTCTTGTGAAAGACAGCATTTTTTGGGAAGCTGTTTTTATACCCAATCATGGCACCTGGTCCCAATTTACCTGCACACCTGTGGGATGTTCCAAATAAGTGTTTGATGAGCATTACTTAACTTTATCAGTATTTATTGCCACCTTTCCCAACTTCTTTGTCACGTGTTGCTGGCATGATATTCTAAAGTTAATGATTGTTTGCAAAAAAAAAAAAAAGTTTATTAGTTTGAACATCAAATATGTTGTCTTTGTAGCATATTCAACTGAATATGGGTAGAAAATTATTTGCAAATCATTGTATTCCGTTTATATTTACTTCTAACACAATTTCCCGACTCATATGGAAACGGGGTTTGTATGCCAAACTGTTAAGTTTAATGCTTTATTCATTGAGATATGGAGATAAATGTTTCAAGTGTAATGTTTACAGATGCGGGGGAGCAATGAATGTATCTACTAATCCGTTTCCATATAAGTTGGGAAATTGTGTTAGCTGTAAATATAAACTGAATACAATGATTTGCAAATCATTTTCAACCCATATTGAGTTGAATATGCTACAAAGACAACATATTTGATGTTCAAATTGATAATTAGTTTTTTTGCAAATAATCATTAACTTTAGAATTTTATGCCAGCAACACGTGACAAAGAAGTTGGGAAAGGTGGCAATAAATACTGATAAAGTTGAGGAATGCTCATCAAACACTTATATGGAAAATTCTACAGGTGTGCAGGCTAATTGGGAACAGTTGGGTGCCATGATTGGGTATAAAAGCAGCTTCCATGAAATGCTAAGTAATTCACAAACAAGGATGGGGCTAGGGTCACCAATTTGTAAGCAAATTGTCGAACATTTCTCAACGAGTTATTGCAAGGAATTTAGGGATTTTACCATCTATGGTCCGTAAAATCATCAAAAGGTTCCGAGAATCTGGAGAAATCACTGCACATAAGCGATGATATTACGGACTTTTGATCCCTCAGGCGTTACTGCATCAAAAACCGACATCAGTGTGTAAAGGATATCACCACATGGGCTCAGGAACACTTCATAAAACCACTGTCAGTAACTACAGTTGGTCGCTACATCTGTAAGTGCAAGTTAAAACTCTACTATGCAAAGCCAAACCCATTTATCAACAATATCCTGAAACGCCGCCGGCTTGGCTGGGCCCGAGCTCACCTAAGATGGACTGATGCAAAGTGGAAAGGTGTTCTGTGGTCTGACGAGTCCACATTTCAAATTAAATTTGGAAACAGAGGACGTGGTGTCCTCTAGAACAAAGAGGAAAATAACCATTCGGATTGTTATAGGCGCAACGTTCAAAAGCCAGCATCTGTGATGGTATGGGGGTGAATTAGTGCCCAAGGCATGGGTAACTTACACATCTGTGAAGGCACCATTAATGCTGAAAGGTCCATACAGGTCTTGGAGCAACATATGTTTTCATCCAAGCAACGTTATCCTGGACGCTCCTGCTTATTTCAGCAAGACAAGTGTTACAACAGCGTGACTTCGTAAAAAAAGAGTGCGGGTAATTTCCTGGCCCGCCTGCAGTCCAGACCTGTCTCCAATCGAAAATGTGGGGCGCATTATGAAGTGTGAAATACGAAAGCGGAGACCCCGGATTGTTGAACAACATAAGCTCTACATAAAACAAGAATGGGAAATAATTCCACTTTCAAAGCTTCAACAATTAGTTTCCTCAGTTCCCAAACGTTTATTGAGTGTTGTTAAAAGAAAAGGTGATGTAACACAGTGGTGAACATGTCCTTTCCCAACTACTTTGGCACGTGTTGCAGCCACGAAATTCTAAGTTAATTATTATTTGCAAAAAAAATTAAGTTTATGAGTTTGAACATCAAATATATTGTCTTTGTAGTGCATTCAATTGAATATGAGTTGAAAAGGGTTTGCAAATCATTGTATTCCGTTTATATGTACATCTAACACAATTTCCCCACTCATATGGAAACGGGGTTTGTACACAAAGAATGTATCTGTTTTTTTTTCTTTCTTGGACGGACACCTTTGGAGACGTTAGCTCCTTTGAAGTAGGTAATGGGCTGATATTTAGGTAGATTCTGACCCCCACTAATGCTTTGAATATCCCTGCTGTCAATGTTGTCTTGCAGAGGCGCTTCCAGTTTTGGACAAAGAGATGTTCCACTCAGTGAAGCCCGGTCTGTCAGCACACGCCGACTCTCCTGCGACCGTAAGTTCATTGTCACGCCAGATCAATCCCATCGACAAAAGGAGAAAGTTGGACCCCGGCCGACGTGCGTGTTTTGTGGGAGAGCAGCCAGTGGTGTGCACAAGAGTACTCCTGGCTCATGAGAGCTGTAAACAGGAAGTGACTGCAAGAAAAAAGACGAAAGAAGAGCTGGAGCAAGCACTGATAGCATAATTAAAAAAAAAAAAAATGTTAACAAAGAGCAGATTGAATGAAATAGATATTTTTATGACATGTGTCATCCAGGCTGTACACACGCTGAAAGAGTTGTTGAAGGTGGCCAAGAGTTCAGTGCCTCGTCTGGAGTGGAAGAGGACTCCAGTGGTGCTCAGAGCCACGGCTGGACTTAGACTGCTGCCTGCACACAAAGCCCACGCTCTTCTGGAACAGGTGACATGACCGCACCGCTTCACAAGCATCACAATCAATCAGGATATCAGTTAAAAAAAGTCAGTCATACATTATGTTGTATTGTGTGGTCTATTTGTGTCAGACATGCTTATTAAATTACATAAAGAATGAGGTGGCGACTTGTCCAAGGTGTACCCCGCTTTCCGCCCGTATGCAGCTGAGATAGGTTCCAGCACCACCCAGGAAGGGACAAGCGGTAGAAAATGGATGGATGCATTACATAGATTTAGGCTGAATCACAATTCTACCCCTTCTACTTTCATTTTACCGCTTAAAACTGAGGGACTAGATGAAGTGGTAAAATATACACACCTAAGAAATGAGACGACACTACAAGCAAACACACTACACTAGAATGTACTATATTACATCATAGTTATTAGACAACAACGTCACAGTATTCAGTAGCTACAATATGTAAATTAGTTGGTTGTCATGACAAGCAATTTTAAAAATATAAAAACATTTAAAAAAAATGTAATCTTAAAATGTTGGTAAGCTGTCAAAATCATTCATGAAATGTAGTAAATTGTAGTCTGACATCAATCATCAATCAATCAATGTTTACTTATATAGCCCTAAATCACTAGTGTCTCAAAGGGCTGCACAAACCACCACGACATCCTCGGTAGGAAAACTCACACCCAGTGGGACATTGGTGACAATAATGACCCAGTGGGACGTCGGTGACAATGATGACTATGAGAACCTTAGAGAGGAGGAAAGCAATGGATGTCGAGCGGATCTAACATGATACTGAAAGTTCAATCCACAATGGATACAACACAGTCGCGAGAGTCCAGTCCAAAGAGGATCCAAGACACAGCAGCGAGAGTCCCGTTCACAGCGGAGCCAGCAGGAAACCATCCCAAGCGTAGGCGGACAAGCAGCGCAGAGATGTCCCCAGCCGATACACAGGCGAGCAGTACATGGCCACCGGATCGGACCGGACCCCCTCCACACGGGAGAGTGGGACATAGAAGAAAAAGAAAAGAAACGGCAGATCAACTGGTCTAAAAAGGGAGTCTAGTTTACTATTTTCAGACGCATTTACGAGCTTGTATGACAAGCTATTTTAATATATGAACATTAAAAAGTGGTAATATTTACGTTCATCTTAAGTCTTACTATTAAAATCCATAAATCTTACATTGATTTACATGTATGTGCTTTCTGCTCAGCTTTCATTTCATAAAACTTGTTTTTAAAGGCTGTACACCTCCTCCTAGAGCTTTGCCTTCCAGGGAAATTGGGACACTACTTGCTTGACTTGCAAAACCAAGGACAAGGGGCTATTAAAGAGGGATTGGGATTCATCTTAAATTTGTAGATACACTACACATGAAGTGAAATATTTTTTGATTTCTAACTGAATATAACCCGAGTTGTCAAAGTTTAACATTGTAAAGTATTAATTCTAATCAACAAAATACCTTTAAATTGGTCATTTTGTGGAAATTAAACTCCTGAAACCTAATTATTTTGCACTATTATTCTAATTTATTGAGATGCAACAGTATAGTTCTGCCAAAATACTTACTGTAAATGTTTTAATTGATTTGTGTACCTAAAATGCAGTAATTGTAGAGAGGCTGTTAGTTATGAACTTTATATTTGTGTTTATTTTTCTACTTGAAGTATTAAGAGCGCATGAAAAAGTGGAAAAGAAACAACTCTGGTTGACCACACGGTCATGTATTCACAAGTGTATTATTGCACAGCACAACCAATGTTCTAATAGCAGTAAAAAGCAAACTGCTGAGCCAGCATCAAGAGCACTGATGTGTTGATACAGTATAAAGTTCTGGATCATCATTTTTCCCAAAGTAGCCATTGTTAGCTCTCATGGAGTCTGCCATGATTAGCTATAGTTGTTGTTGTTGTTGTAGGAAATAGCCGATATTGTGATGTTGGTGAAATAATTTTGCCGCCGAATTAAAAGACCAAAATATGTAAATATTATATGTTATGAATGTGCCTGTTACTAGAGCAAATCCCATTAGCTCCATTGTTACCTGACTCTTGCTAGCGTTTGTTTGAGTTAGAATACATTAAACATTTTTTTTTTAACACAAGAATTGTGAATAATTGTAAAAATTTAAAAAAATGTTTGGTAGCCCTTTAAAACATTGACATTAGAGAGTGTATGTGTTATGTACGGCACCACTCGCCGTGTACACGAATGTTTACGGTAGGTTTACGTAAACTGCAAGCATGCATCATTGTTAATTGCTCTTATTTGTTAAGTTACTCATCTTAAATATTATCGAAACAAGATTCATATTGTAGCAAGTTTACCCGAAAGAGTAAACAATAACAACTGAGACTCCATCCATCAACACCATGTATCATTGCAGCACATTTTGATATCAGTGATAGCTATAAGTAAAAATCAACATCTAGACGAAAACTACTGTAATATGTTGCCTACAGCCACAGCTGTGAATGGGAGTGCTTTTTGGACCTAAGCTTTTAGAAGCGCCACCTAAGATTTTGGTTGAATTTGTGTTTGTGTCTAATTTCTTGTTGACATGCGCGTGTGTGTCTGTCAAAGCTAAGTGTAACGACTCATGCAGAAAAAATTAGTTATCAGTAAGAGAGGATAAATTGTCATGCGTGGCCTTGGGGGCACCTTGGCAGATAAAACATACTTTATTAATCCTCAAATTGGAATTACTGAGTCCCTCGAAGCGCAGCAGCTGTCATTACACTAGATAACGTTTAAGGCATTTTTTCGTACTCCTGAAGGTTCAACGAGTGTTTGATGAGTCTCCATTTTTGGTCCCTGACAACAGCGTCAGCATCATGGACGGCACAAGTGAAGGTAATGGGATGATGCACTGCAGATAATAACATCAATTATCTACCACCGTGATGTCCTAGAAATGTTGTCATTAATACTTCATTGTTCCATGTCAGCACATAAACACTGTTTTATGTCTCCATTGTAGGAATCCTGGCATGGATATCAGTCAACTTCCTATCGGGTGAGTCGTGTTCACTGAGAATTTATATTTTTTCCTTTTTTTTTTTGATGACAACATTTCAAGTAGCAGGGGTGCGAATTTTCTAGGTCACCTTCACGCTCAGACCAACCACACGGTTGGAATCTTGGATTTGGGAGGAGGATCCACACAGATTACCTTCTTGCCACAAGCCAAGGTGAGAATGTAAATGGTAAATTGGCGTGTCTGTGCACAAGCACAATGAATTCAGTGGATGAAAGCACTGTAAGAATAATGAATTGCTCTATGTAAAACAGTTGGTTGAGTACATTCTGTTTAAAAAAAATTTCCATCGGAAATGATAGAAATCTTCTGTTCCAGGGTCAAACTGTGACAATCATAAATGTTTGACGTAACTGTCATTCCAAAGACATGCACCTGGGTATAGGTTGATTGGCAACTCTAAATTGGCTGAGATAGGCACGAGCGCCCCCCGCGATCCCAAAGGGAATAAGCGGTAGAAAATGGATGGATAACTGTCATACAAATGTAACATTAATATAGTCTCCCCAAAGTCTGACAACACACAATGTATGTAGTATACAACTATAAAAATATATGTATAATTATAATATAAATTCATTTAAAATAAATGTATGACCTTTTGTTTTAACTTATTTGTGTATTTAATTTGAATAATTATTTTGAATTAATTAAGTTTTTAAAGTAATTATAGATTAAATTAAAAAGCATTTTTTTATAGTTATCTCTTGCCACATTGCACTTCGGCATTTGCGGCTTCAATTCAGCTTGTATTTTCTTTTCTTAGGGTAGTTTTACATTTTAACAGTTTATACAACAAATATTTAACTTAAATTAAGCATTTTAAGAATAAAAATGTCTAAATAAAGTAAAGAAATCAATTCATGCGCTAATATTGGCTGCGAGAGGTGACCAGACCAATCAGAACGCACTTTTTAGTATTGTGCCAACTAATATGCTCAGCCTTAGGCAGTATAACTATATTGGATTAAAAGAGTGTAAAGGTGACTAAAGGGTGTTACTTTATGTCTAGAGAGCTCTCGTAATGTTAACAAACTCATTTAGAAGGTCGTAAACTGTTTTTATGTTCTACCTACATAAAATGGATTAACAATCAAATACTGTTTTGCAGAAATGCATTGGCCACGGTCAGGCCTAGAAGCAAATTAACAGCAATTAATGAGGGTTTACTGTACTGAACTTATATTATTGGTCCATACTTTAGGACACGGTTAATCAACTGGCAGCCAGGGGGCCTATTTCGAGCTGGGAATGACACCCGACTGGCCCATGAGTTCAGTTCAAAACTCAGAAGAGACTCTTTCTAGACCAGTGTAAACATGCTGAAAGATCCTGGCATTGAGATTTGAACCTCCTAAAAGCCAGTGTACATTACAGTGGACACTTTTGTTTTCCATAAAAGGGGGATATTTTTTTTTTCCTCAAATGTTTAACTGTGACCAAAGAAATAGACCAAAAACAACTGCTAACAAGCTGGTTATAAAAGTAAGATTACTTGTGAAGGAAGAGGTCCGGCCCCCAGTCGCTCGCTTTCTGGAAATGTGGTCCCCAAAACAATTAAGTTTAATATCCCTACTTTAGAGACAATACACAAATGATGAAAACCAAAACCGAATAACTTTAATGACAACAACTTTGTGCTGCATGTTGTCACTGCAGGCCAACCTAGAAAAAATAAACGACGACGGCAGATTCCACATCTTCAACTCCTCTTTTGCATTGTACACTCGCAGGTAAAACATCTAAGTCTGGTATTGTTTACATAATGTGAAGTTTGTGCACCAAATTAAATTATTTTACACCAAGTCTTATATTGATGGTTCCAAATGTCACTGACTACACATTTTACAACTGGCCAAGCTAGAAATGTCACTGGCATCACTTTTCTGATTAAATGAGTCATCAGGATGTGAATAATAAGCTTTCTTTGTGTCACTGCTCATGGAACAATGCCTTGTTGTCCTGCAGTTACCTTGGCAACGGGCTGATGACAGCGCGACTTTCCACGCTGGGAGTGTTTGTCGCTGAAGGTACCGTTAGTGTTGATACTGTTTCGAGTTCAACAATAATCAACAACTATTGTGAGTCACACTGAGCAGCACCACATTGAAAGTAATGGTGTGTGTGTGTGTGTGTGCGTGCGTGCGTGTGCGTGCGTCCGTGTGCACGCGCGCGCGCGCTCTAGAAGGGCTGCAGTGTCAAGTTTTTAAAAGTCCGTGCCTGCCCAAAGAGTTCTTGGACCAGTGGAGCTTTGGAGGGGAGACGTACCAAGTGAGCGGAGACCCAAACGGTGAGTTCAATACACACACCTCAAAAAAGGTACACAAAACCTGCTTGACAAAGTTCAATAAGCTTTTACTGTGGAACACACTTATGTCGCCAACCCCATCTTGTCGACCACCTCATCATTTTCTGATACACCGGGTTGTTTTACTAAAAAGTGCCCTCCTAAGTCAACACACACACTGCTGTTATTGATGTACAATCTAAGAGCCAAAGGTTTTTCTTTTCTTTATTGTGAATAATTGTTCTGTTTATGGTGAAGTTGTATATCACCTTCATCATCATTGCTATCGAATATATAAATCACTAAGCAGCTTGAAACGACATCAATGTAAGTATTGTTGTTGCACAGCATTTAAACATACACACACTGACCTCCTCTTCAGTGCAAAATAGTCTTGTGGTGAAAGCAACCAAATTATGTTATGCACAAATGGAGGGAAAATTATGTCAGAAAAATCATTGAACTATCTCCCATTCTCGTTATGTCTCTTCTGAAGTACGTTGCAAAAATGGCATGTTTTACTTTCTGTTATGTTGACATCAAACAGCCAGTCTGAGGAACCTCAACACAAATCCACAGTGATTGCTTACTCTTGGTCATCCCTGTTCGTTTTTTAAATATATTTAAACACATCATTTTATACAAAGACAACCACTTTTGGAGCGAACAGTGCACTCAATTGTTAGGACCCTTGAAGGATTATGTTGGTATTTAACAACTTCTGTGTTTTTCCCAATATCCATCCATCATCTTCCGCTTATCCAAGGGCGGGTCGCAGGGGCAGCAGCCTAAGCAGCAAAGTCCAGACTTCCCTCTCCCCAGCCACTTCGTCTAGCTCTTCCCGGGGGATCCCGAGGCGTTCCCAGGCCAGCCGGGAGACATAGTCTTCCCAACGTGTCCTGGGTTTTCCCCGTGGCCTCCTACCGGTTGGATGAGCCCTAAACACATCCCTGGGGAGGCGTTCGGGTGGCATCCTAACCAGATGCCGGAACCACCTCATCTGGCTCCTCTCGATGTGTGGGAGCAGCAGATTTACTTTGAGCTTCTCAAATGGGGATGTAAGTACTTGTTAAAGGCACTCCAGGGCTACAAAAAGAGCATTTCCCCCCCCAAAAAACTTTTTTCAAATTGTCATTGACTTTTGTGTGTAAAATTTAGAGGAAAAAAAGTTTTCCATTTTGGAATTAAGCTGTTACAGTATGTACCCTGCCTTCCACCCCAGTCAAAAAACCTGTGACCCCGAAACGGACAAGCGGTAGAAATGGATGGATGAATGTTACATAATGTGGAAAAAGTGAAGCGCTGTGAATACTTCCCAGATGCATAATATAAACAATGGCGCCTCTGGTGGTCTCAGCCAAGTACTGCACTCCATTTGTGAACCGCCAGACTTGTTAGCAATCAATAAATAGATGATGTTTTCAGGTGTCTCAGGATACAAGTGGTGCTATCAGGATGTGGTGAAGACAGTCAAGGGGATTATTCATCAACCCCAGCGGCTCCGAGACAGCGGCACGCATTTCTATGCGTTCTCCTACTACTTTGACCGAGCGCTGGATGCCGGCCTTATTGGTACACACGCACACACGCTGACATAATTATACAGAGCCAGCAAGATGTTATTACCCATTCCAATGCAAGACGCAGGCAGTGAGTCATCTGCACCTGTCTCAGGGGATTTGAGGAGCTGGAGGTGCGTGCTTATTAGAGACGTTGCTATTCTGGGCTGGTCCAGGCCACCATCTCTATATCACTCAGAATTATTTGTCTTTTTTTCAAATGTGAGCTACATCCACTGTAATCAAGCTTTCCTCTTCCATTGCAGATGAAGTCCAAGGTGGAATGCTGGAAGTCAGAGACTTCAAGAGGAGCGCAGAGGAGGGTGAGATGCACTGACATGACAACGCCATGCGCAGCTTCACACTTCCTGTGTGTTTAGTGTGCGAGAAGACCGGCAGGGCGACTTCCATCCAACCTTACTTGTGTCTGGACTTGACTTACATCTTCTCTCTGCTCAAAGATGGATTTGGCTTCCAGGAGAGCACACGACTGCAGGTGAGCAACCACAACATTTCAGGATAATAAAAATACATTCATTCCTAGCAACCTGTCTAAATCAAATGTAATTCCATTCATAGCACGATATTAAGTTAGTGCCCAGTAAAAATCGTTTCATCAGGTGCACGCATAGAAAATAAAACGCACACAAAAATACATGAAGCACTTATTTAGGGACCAACATGACAATTTGCTAATTCAAGCATTTTTCAAGTCTTTCAATCCTATAGAAACAAAACAACAGTTATTTTGTAGTTTTTTTATTTCATTTCAATAAATACAAAAAACTATTTTGAGTTATTTGGTTATTGTTATTCTTTCTAGTTGGGCAAGAAAGTGAACAACGTGGAGGCAAGTTGGGCACTGGGTGCCATGTTGGACCACTTTCACCATCTAAACATACGATAAGCAGCAGGGAGGTGAGTTTGTCTCTTCATACTTTCATCAATCTTTTTGTTTCATGCACAAACAGGATCAATAGAATTTAGTGATGCTGTTTGTTTTGTATTGAGACAAACAAGATGTGCATGAAGTTTCCAGTGGAAACAAGTGCTCATTATTTCTTTCCAATACCTTTTTAAACCAGTCTCTGTATTTCTTTTGGAGTATTTATTTTTGATTTTGTACAAGCGCAATTCCACAGCCGTCAAAAATAAAATCATTATCACTGTAGATTTATGTACAAGTTTTTACAAAGTCACCAATGAACAAGCTACTTTACTTCACCCTCTGACAAACTACAGCAGCGTCACCACATCCCCATAGCTGGCACCTTCTGTTGTCATGGCAACCAGTTCATGTGGCGCAGAGACCACCACCACAGAGTCTGCAGGGCCTGAAAAGAACAAGAACTGTAGTGAACATATGAACACGCCTCATCATGCAGGAATTCCTGTTCATTGTAATATACCATAATAATATTAATAGTGTATTTACCAAATGATATATTTATGTAAAGTATCAATGTGTGTATTTACTGCTGCAGAGCACGGTGTCCCAAAAGTCCGAACATATCCAGTTGTGATCAAAATTATTCAACCCCCACACAATTTTGGTGTTTTAGCAAGTTGGACATTTATTCCGTATTTTGTTTATAGCCATATCAAATAAAGATGCATTAAATAGACAAATGCAACTTGAATTACATTATATTTTGTAACATACCAAACAGTGTCATTTCTCTTATCTCATTGACAAAATTATTCAACCCCTTGAAGATTATAACTCTTAAGAATAGAATTTGAATAAGGTATTTTCAATCAGGTGTTGAAAACACCTGTAGATGTGATTAGAACCCTAACGAGCAACAATTAAACTGATTGAAAAAGACTGACGCTCAGCTTCTTGTAGATGGTCAATGGTGTATTTGCAACATGGTGAAGTCGAGGGAGTGGTCAAAGAAGTCAAGAGAGGAGGTAATTTCTCTTCATAAGAAAGGATATGAATATAAGAAAATAGCAAAGACATTACACATTCCAAGAGACACAGTTGGGAACATAATTCGCAAGTTTTAAGCTAAAGGCACAGTGGAAACACTACCTGGGCGTGGTAGAAAGATAATGCTGTGTGCAACTGCTGTCCGGTATTTGAAGCGTACAGTGGTGAAAAACCCCCGGGTAACAGCTGAGGAACTACAGTAGGACATTGCAGAGGGGGGAACGCAGGTTTCGTCCCAGACAATAAGGCGCGCACTACGAGATGAAGGCCTCCATGCCAGAACTCCCAGGCACACCCCACTTCTGACTACCAGGCACAAGAAAAATAGACTCCAGTATGCCAAAAATCATCTGGAAAAACCCCAAAGTTGTTGGGAAACTGTTCTATCGAGTGATGAGACAAAAGTGGAACTCGTTGGGCCTATGTATCAACGTTATACTTCTGACTACCAGGCACAAGAAAAATAGACTCCAGTATGCCAAAAATCATCTGGAAAAACCACAAAGTTGTTGGGAAACTGTTCTATCGAGTGATGAGACAAAAGTGGAACTCGTTGGGCCTATGTATCAACATTATGTCTGGAGGAGAAAAAATAAGCTTACAAAGAGAAGAACACCTTGCCTACTGTTAAGCATGGTGGGGGTCAATCATGCTCTGGGGCTGTTTCTCTGCCTCAGGTACCGGGAATCTTCAGCACAGTTAAGGCAGTATGAATTGTATTTCCTACCAGGATATATTAGTTGCAAATGTCATGAAGTCAGTGACGAAGCTGAGGCTTGGGAGACGTTGGACCTTCCAACAGGACAACGATCCCAAGCATACCTCCAAATCAACATCAGAGTGGTTGCAGAAGAAGGGCTGGAAGACTCTGGAGTGGCCTTCATAGTCACCAGACCTAGATCCTATAGAAAACCTGTGGTGGGACTTGAAGAAGGCAGTTGCAGCACGCAAGCCCAAGAATATGAATGAACTGGAGGCCTTTGCCCAAGAGGAATGGGCTAAAATACCTGTAGATCGTTGCAAGAAGCCTGTGTCTGGTTATGTATCACGTTTGAAGGATGTAATTACTGCCAAAGGGTCTTCTAAGTACTAAAGATGCATGTAACTAGGGGGTTGAATCATTTTGTCAATGAGATATTAAAAAAAGTCCTTTCTTGGTGTTTTGTAAAATACAGTGTTACAATTTAAGTTGCATTCGTCTATTTGACACATCTTTATTTGATATGACTATAAACAAAATACGGAATAAATGTCCAACTTGCTAAAACACCAAAATTGCGTGGGGGTTGAATAATTTTGATCACAACTGTGATTATAGTTACTTTATTGGAATAATTTGACATCAAAAATTGGTTCATTTAAAAAATTAATTAACAATATATTTGTGTTATGCAAAATCAGTTCAGTGTTCATATATAAATTATTGTAAAATATTATTAAAGTGTATTTGTTACAGCATATAGACAGGGTGTCCCCTTTGTTCTGGAAAAATGCACACAATGATTTGTAAAGATATATATCTATTTGAGAATAATAAACTTAGACCAACTTTAATGATCCACAAAGGAAATTTTAGTTTCTTTTGACAAAATGGTTTGTTGAACTTGGGTGTAAAAATAAATCTGCACTTTTCATTTAGAATCCATGCATAGATGGATTTTTTTTTTTAACTCAGAGCTATGGATACATTTAGAAGTAACTATATATCTAGATTTTCAACAATGTTTTGTTTTTTTTCTATTGAATTTCTGCACTAGAAAATGAGCTGCTTTTAGTATAATTGAATGCATTTGACAATAAAAAAAATTAGTTAAAAAAAATCTTTAGACAATGATACATCTATATTTTTCTAAATGAATCTTGTTGAATAGCTGTATAGAGCTAGCTATCTAGAGATGAATTATACAACTAGATATATCTATACAAGAAATCATCCATCCATCCATTTTCTACCACTTATTCCCTTTTGGGGTCGCGGGGGGCGCTGGCGCCTATCTCAGCTACAATTGGGCGGAAGGCGGGTACACCCTGGACAAGTCGCCACCTCATCGCAGGGCCAACACAGATAGACAGACAACATTCACACTCACATTCACACATTAGGGCTAATTTAGCGTTGCCAATCAACTTATCCCCAGAAATCAGCTGATATCAATTAGTAATCAAGGATAGATAGATCGATAGTACTTTATTGATTCCTTTAGGAAAATTAAAATTCCAGCAGCAGTGGACAGAGTTGAGATCAATTTAAAGAAAAAAGTAAATAATGGGGGTTTAAAAGGAAACAAAATAGAGAAATATTACAAAAATAAAAACCATGGGAATAACAATATAACAGTAAAATAAGAATATAACAAGACAAAGTAGGCAGTAGTGACCATGTTATGAAAACGTATTGCACTGTTAATGTTTTGGAGGCTCTTAACCAATATTTGGGGCTGGTATTAATTTGCAGTAAAAGTTGTTCAAACAAGAGTAGAATATGTCAGGACAAGGCTTTAAAATGTTTAACATATTTTTCAAAAAATTGTCAGAAGAGGAGCAACATAATGCTTAATGTGGTGGTTACTTTAGCACCAAACGACATCAGGGGGTTTAAAAAACACTAATGTATGTCTAAGAGGTTTCCTCATGAGGAACCATAAAATATTTGTTGGTTGAAGTTTATTTGAAAAATGCATGTATACATTCATTATGATACATCACATATGCATATTTTCATTTCTCTTTACATGTTTGAAAAAGAATATGAAAAAGCCAAGCTTATTTAATCCTACCCTCTCTTTCTGTTTCCCAGCAATTTTTAACATATGTTTGCTTCCTGTTCTCAATTTGAAACGCAATGTACATTGATGATTTCTAAAAGGTATGATTGATATGAAATTATTGGTTTCTAAATAAGACAAACAAAACTAATTCTGGGATCCTTCATGTAGCTTATAGGTGGGACATTTTTCAAGCTGGCTGACATTTCTTCCTGGATGTTACAAAAAGTGTGAACTTCTGTCTGCTTGTCTTTATTTATTATAAAAGTCTATTTGTCAATTTACACAAAGTTTGGATTTTTGGCAGGGATATATTTTCTGTCATTTTCATGTCCATCCATCTCTGTCGCATTATTTGATTGAGTCATGAACATAAAAACTTGCTGCCCAGCAGGCACAAGACATTGATACAATGTTGATCATACATACATGTCCTTTAAACAGCATTACAAAATAGTCATATTAGTAAATTGAGATGACTTTGATGATCCACGTTGGGTTTTTTTTGGGAAATGACCACCATGGTCAAATCAATGTCACAACATGACAATGATTACACTTTGTAAAAAGCACGTTGTTCCAAACTTAAGTTGGAGTTGCACAAAATCAGGACCTAATTCAACAACTTCTCAACGTTGTTTCAATGTCTTGTGCCTGCTGGGCGCACTCTTTTAATCAGCCCAAGCTAGAAGTGTTGCGAACAGAAAACACAGAGCGATAGATCTGTGAGCTTATTTATAGATAGCTCTGTATTTATCAAATATGCACAACTCTAAACAGGGATAGCTCTATAAATCTAGATTTATAAAGTGACTTATAAATATCGATTTGAAAACTGTATTAACTGTTTTATATGAACTTGAGTGTAAAAATGAACACACATTTTTCACTTGTATTATTTTGTTGTAATAGTTCCCAGAAATACTTGCACCTCCTAATTATTACTTGTAAGACATAAAAACTAGTGACTAACTTGCTTCAATAGTGGCAGAAGAGACGCCTACCTGGTGATCTCAGCATAGCGTGGTGGAGATTGACGGGTTGCATGCCAGTTGTCATGGCAACCATTCCGGCCCCGTTGTCGCCATCTGCCTCTAGCAGGCTGCTGTGTGTCAGAGCCTCTCCTGTCACACAAAGGTTGCTGCATCAAAGTTATTCTAACCCTGACAAAAATAAAAATGTACAAATAGATTTAAAAACACACACACAAAAACTTACTAAATTACAGTCGGTAATTGTAATTACCGTATTTCCTTGAATAGCCGCCGGGGGTTGGGGCAGGGTTTGGTGGTAGCGGGTGTATAATATAGCCAAGAGTCATGGATGCCTTCCATTCTGGGTAAGTGTTATGTTGCGTTTATAATGTCTTACAGAGCCCATGTTCTCCAGAAATGTGTTTGTCATTCTTGTTTAATGTGGTTTCACAGAGTGTGGCGCATATTAGTACGAGTGTTAAAGTTGTTTTATATCACAAGACTAAGTGTGATCTGTATGTAAAAGCAAAAAAAAAACTCTTCCGCCATTTTAAAAAAGACGACAGTGGAAGCGTCACTCGTGACATCACGAACTTGACCCAGCGGTTAAAGTAAGCATGCGCTTATTAATTTGGGGAGCGAGTTTGACCCGGCAGTAATTCAAGGCAGGCCCATATTACATGCCCGGCGGCTATTCAAGAAAATACGGTAGTTATCTTTACAACAGATGTGGGGCACTCGTGTCACATGATTTGACTTGCAAATATGAATCCTGAACACTTTGTCTGTCTGACTTGAAACAGATGACTTAAAATGAAGTGACTTATTTTTTTTACTTTGATTTCTTAAAAAAGTTTTTTATTTTGAAACCCGAACAAATTATTTTTTTAGAGACTAACAGCAGTCAGCGGGTAAAGGAGCAGAAGGCAAGAAGGATGTTAAGATCAGAATTTTATGCGGCTGATCACTGAGATTGGCCAATACCAATATATTGACAGTGTAACAATATCAGCACAATATTAAAACTAATTCCCTGTTCTCTTTTATTACATACAATTTTTTGTATAATAAAAACAATGTCAATAGTTCACAAAAACTAAACAAAAGCAAAAATTACTATCTACTACTTAAATAATGCAGGTGTTTCTTGAATTTGTAAACACGCTTGGTTTAGAAAGTTAGCTTAACTATTAGCATGCCTGCTCCTGGCTTTTTTTAGCCTCGTCCTCCAGTGATAATCGTTTATAATGAAAGTTGATGATACTTAAGATATTAAGAAATGTAATTTTCAATAAGATGATTATTAACAACTTTGGGAAATGGCTGTGCACGGTGTATGAAGACACAATTAGCTGCTAAAAATAATTAGAATCAGCGTTATTGCTCGGCAATGGCAACTGACTGCTTTTTTTTTTTTTTTAAATACTAAAAATTGGCAGGTAGATTCCTAATGTAGGTGACTCAACCAATAATAATTCAATTTGGGTTCGAATACTATGATGGTCCCACTATGAAGAAGAGTCTGCAGCTGAAAAATAAAAGACACAACATTCAACTTGATTCATTACAAAACCCTCAATGAAAGGTAAAATAATCTACATGAAAACCAATTAAAAAAAATAGTAAATCGCAAATAGTTGCATTTTGGATCTTGGATGCCAGATAACTTTTTTAAGCTTAAGCAGGACAAGACTGAAGTTTTATTCATTGGCCCTTAAAGAGGAACATATTGAAAATACAATCATTGTCTTTAACTCATCACTCCAAGTGAAAAATTTGGCTGTCGTTTTCAACTCTGACCTTAGTTTTATACAACATATAAAAATCCGTCCATCGATTTTCCACCACTTATTCCCTTTGGGGTCGCGGGGGGTGGCGGTGCCTATCTCAGCTACAATCGGGCGAAAGCGGGGTACACCCTGGACAAGTCGCCACCTCATCGCAGGGCCAACACAGACACAATTCACAACAAAAATGTTTTTTTATCATCTTAACAATACAGCCAGAGTTTTCACAATTACAATTCTCTCTCGGGGCAACACTGAGACACTAAAGCATGTTTTTATTACAAGTCTTATAGATTACTGTAACACCCTGCTTTCGGGTCTTCCTAAAAATGTTATTGCACCTTTACAACTACTCCAAATAAATGTCCTGGCTAAGACCAAAAGGCAGGGGCTCACATTACACCAGTTTTAAAATGCTTAAGACAAACTTTTTTGATTTGGCTTTTACATAATATTTATTCATTTTATTGAAGTAATTCCTACTTTACTTTTTCTCTTATTAAATATGCAATCTTTTTTTTAATTTCCTGTATATTTTTTTCTTCATGTGTTTTACTTGTATTGTATCCTTTATTCCTACTTATGGTTGTTAATATCTTACAGGTTTTTGTCATTTTTACTTTCCAGCGTTCCTCAGAGGGAGCCATTCGCATTAGGGGTTATTGGCTGTGCTGTGGGGGCGCTTTGTGTCAGCGTCCTGGTGGCCATGGTCTGATGACCTCCTGGTGCAGATGGCTCCTGTGATTCAGCCATGCATTCATTTGTTCATGTGTGTGCGTATACGTGTGTGTGTGTGTGCGCGTGTGTGTGTGTGCGCGCGCGGCGCGCGATGATGGGGTATGTGTGTCATCAGGGTATTGTTTTTAAATCTGTAAAGCACTTTGTGTTGCATTTCTTTTATGTCTGAAAAGCGCTTTAATAAATAAAATGTGATTGATTGATGAATGTGTCTTTAAAGCTGTTATGACTGTTAGAGAAAGCCAAAGGGCAAACATCCATCCATTCATTTTCTACCGCTTATTCCCTTTGGGGTATAAATGTATTAAAAAAAATAGAGTATTCTCCAACGATCATTACACACTGCTGTGAAATTGTTATCCGCTCTTTTATTGACAAGTGAAATGGGTCAAACTTGAACTAGAAGGAAAATGTTTGCTCACAGATCTTGTACAATTATTACTAGCTTGCTCAAAAATGTTTGCACTAAATTTCTCAGTGCCCATCGCCCCTTTGCGCAGATAAATAAATTGACAGAAGCAGTGGATGCAGGATGTGAAGAAAGGCTGGCTGACACCTTTTTAACTTGATTGTCTTCTTTAGACCAACTGTGAGGACGCTAAAGTCAATTTCCACTGCACAGTACATCTTGGCACACCTAAATTGAGGCACGACATCATCTCACCTCAGTTTAAACATTAATGACTTGCATAACAATAAAAAAATATTAAATAACTCCTGTTTACTTTTTCAAGGAGACCAATTTTATCCAAGAGGATACTGAGGGTCGCAGTAAGGAGACTCAGCAGTTTAATACTGCAGCATGCACAGCTAAGGCAGTTAGATCATCTTGACCAATGTTCCATTTAAGGTGCCGCCTGCGCAATTGTCACTGCTCCCTCCTCATCTGCTGACAGCAAATGGCCTTGTGGTTAGAATGACCGCACTGAGACTGAAAAGTCGTGAGTTCAAACCCCGGCTGAGTCATACCAAAGACTACAAAAAATGGGACCCATTACCTCCCTGCTTGGCACTCAGCATCACGGGTTGGAATTAGGGGTTAAATCACCATGATTCTAAGCGCGGCGCACGGTACTGCTCACTGCTCCCCTCACCTCCCAGGGCGTTACCATGGGGATGGGTCAAATGCAGAGGACATATTTCGTCACACCCAGTGTGTGTGTGTGTGTGTGTGTGTGTGTGTGTGTCAATCGTTGGAACTTTAACTTGACTTAAAATCTACACCATGCACAAAATACATTCCAACCAAAACTCTAAACAAAATTAACATTGTACAATTTTGCAGCGGCCACAACAGATAAAACAATGTTCCTCAACCCTGTTCAATTATTGTAACATCTGTTGAAATGCTTTAAGGATGTCGTTGTGGCTTGTGCAGCCCTTTGAGACACTGGTGATTTAGGGCTATATAAGTAAACATTGCTTGATTGATTGATTGAAGAACAGGCGGTCATGGATCCATTGAGCAAAACTGTCTATTGTTGTCCGTAACCACACCAGAAAACATTAGCAAAAAAAATACTATTTAGCAAAACTGGTCATTTCCACCGTACAGACCATGCCAAAACAAACATATCAGCAGCAGCCACTCTCTTTCTCACTTGGCACAACAGACGCACTCATTGGACTCAGCTACTGATGCGTTAATGGCCACACAAAAAGTCGGACAACTCCAACACCACACAAAGCAGCCAGTCCCTTTTTTTGCTAGTTAGCTTATAAATTTGCTAGTTAGCTTAAAAGTGCATAAGAGTTAAGAGAGGTAAACGCTTTTACTCTTATTGTGAAAGAAAGAAGTACTGTACACCCACACTACCCAATTAGATGTGTGCTTATTCCACTGTCATTTTTTAAGAATATTAATGTATTGATATGTTACTAGATTACAAAAATTACAGACAGAAAGTTACAAAAATGTACACTTTATCCCATGCTTACATCTCATTGTGCAACATGTGAATGTTTTAAGAGGAACTAAATGTGATCTCTGAAAGGAGTACAAATTATTTCCAAAGCAGGACCCCCACCCACAAATACAGTAAGAGTACGTATCTCATGAAAAACATGATGTTTCTGTTATTTGTAAATAATCTAATACAAATGACTCCCTGTCATTTGACTGTGATAAGACATTTTGTTATGTCAGGTTTGGGACAGGTGTTACTGCTGTGGCCACAGTGTGCATTTCTGATCTTGCTCACATGTTCCACCGAATGTTCAGGAAGTTGTGCGTTTGCTCGGACTAAAAAAATTAGAGGAAACATTGATCCTGACCGAGAGAACTAAACTAGGAACAATACCTCCTTTTTAGGTACCATGCAGTGAGAAAGGGAGTGTGAACGGTTAACGAAAAAGAAAGCTTTCCGACGTCAAACTTAACGTTCTTAACTTTTCTGGCATCCGTGATCAGGGTGTAAAAAACCTGAGCCGCTTGAAGCGACATAATCTGCAGGATTAGCATATACTGTACGTGTTGCCGTGCAAAAGGAAGACAGACCTGTTTCTCTACTTTCAGCAGCGAGTACCTCCTCTCCGTGACGCCTTCTAATGTGGACGTTCCTGCTGCCAGACTGTGAGAAGGTCTTGCCGCAGATCCCGCAGTGATGAGGCTTCTCGCCTGCAGCGCACGCACAAACACGTGACAGAAAAGGCGGTCTGAAGTAAACCTAAACAAAAATAAAGTGTAGAAGTGCGTGGGCGGCACTCACCAGAATGAACTAGCATGTGTTTTCTAAGACTGGAATACTCTGCGAAGGATCGCCCACAGCCATCTGCTTCACACAGGAACGGCTTCTCCCCTGCAGGCAAGCACAGTTCACTCCTGAGGCGCCGTCACATTGAAATGATCATCTTTTATAGCAACGTTCAAATGGAGTTTGGCTCTATGGGCGTCAGAACGAATCGGGGCCGTTAAGCAACCTTGATCAGATATGAGGTCCCTGATGGTTCACGCAGGTGTTGAGTCATCAGCTCGCCAACGCTCAACAAATCCATTGAGCAGGAAAGTTGTCGCCTCGAGTTTATCGCCGAGCGCCGCCCTCACCGGTGTGGACGCGTCGGTGGTTCTTGAGGTTTCCGGCGGTGGTGAACTTCTTGCCGCAGTTCTTCTCCTTGCAGATGAAAGGTTTCTCGCCGTTATGTGTCCTCATGTGGACCTGAAGACGCTGCAGCACGTAGAAGCTCTTACCGCAGCCTTCGGCGTTGCAGCGGAACATGCGGTCATTCCTGGGAGCAAAAGGATAGATGTAATATGTAATCAATAACGTTTCGATCGATATGCAGGGAAGTTGTTCCGTCAGTGTTGACGTCTTTTACACCACGATTACGTTTGATGCTATGTCAGGTCAAGTTACAAAACATTGCTGCACTTATGTTATTTGTACTAAAAATAGTGTGATGTCATTTATTCACAGATGTAAAAACACAATGTGTGCACGCAAACATAATGTATGTATTTATTTACTTCACACGGACATAAGACTTCTTGAAAAAGTTATTTTTCAAATATGACAGGCCAGTAAATCTCAGAGGTGCCAACAATATCACTTGGACGTTTTCTCACATATCAACATGTATTTTTGTTTTTTCTTTGGCCTTTTTGATGACACTTCTCTAAAAACATGTCCCATTACTTTTGTCCAAGTTCATCATAGGGTTAAAGTTGAACGGTTTTAAAACATTTATTGACCCTGGAGAAGACCAATACTATTTCCATTCCATTACCAATTTAGTAGATGGTAAACAGTGTGCAGCTGCAGTGTTTATGCATCTAACAAAAGTATTTGACACAATCCTATCATTGTGCTTTACAAATTAGGGAAGCGATATGTGCCAAACATATGTCTTCTGTGCTATATATGTCTTTGGCATACCCCAGGGATCAATACTGGGACCAAAATTGTTTAATCGCTATATGAACGACAACAAAGGACTTATAGTTACTACTACTTGCAGACAACACGACACAGAAGCCAAAATACAAAAACATAAGAAATTAACAAATTGAAAAGATGGTTTGACAAAAACAGCCAATCTTTGAATCTCAGTAAAACTAAAACAATGCTATTATGTAACAAAAGCAGAGAAATTCCAACACAAATTCAAATAGACAGAGTAGACATTGAAAGAATAAAATAACTTTAAATTAATAAGGAATTGTAAACCTCATACTACATAAGGTGGCAATAAATATTTTAATAAAGAATAAAGCAAAATATGTTCTGGACCAAAAATCACTCTATACTCTACTGCTCACTCGTGTTACCATATCTGAGTTATTGTGTAGAAATACAGAGAAATTGCAAACAGCTAAAATTATGTACAAAGCAACCCACAACGTATTACTCAAGAATGTACAGCAATTATTTTCAACAAAAAAGGAGAACTATAAACTTGGAGACAAATCTACTTAAAAATATTTGTATGTGTGTACAACACTTAAGATTGTTAGCATATCAGTATGCGGAATTCAATTATGTAAATGTCTTAAGCAAAGAAGCAAAAGTACTGATATGTTTGATTTTAAGAAACTGTACAAAATCAAAGTGTTTACACAGCACAAGGGAAAAATCTTGGTAAACATCTTGAACATTATTGAAAAATTAAATTAACTTAATCTCATGTGAATCACAACTTAACTACTGTATTGAATTATTTATGAGAACTTGATTGATTATTCACTCATTTAATTTGTGCTACAGATGGAGTACACAAAGTGAACAAAAAAATGTGTTAGAAATTGCTATGAAACAGCAAGAAGGCAGGATTTATTAAGCTTTGCTTCTTCCTACTCCTTAGCCGATGATAAACTGTAAATATGTGATGTACCATATTGTAATTGTATGCATGTTCCAAATAAACTGATACCATAAACTATACCATTCATTTATTTGGGAGAAGTACTCAACTTACCTGTGTGTTTTCAAGTGATACTTGAGGTGAGCGGGCCACGTGAAGGTCCTACAGCAGCCTTCAAACGAGCAGCGGAGGACCTGCCTGGAGAGGGGACGCCCGGTCCGAGGCGGCGGCGTTTCTCGCCTCTCCACTTCTGATGGTGAGATGTGCATGTTGTCGCCTAGGAAACGGATGGAGTGTGAAAAAAGTGAAGCTAAAGGGAGTGCCAGGTGGCTGCTCCCTGGAGGTGGACTGTTAAAAGAGCTAATGGCAGGCAGCTGATGGACGCCTGCTGGAGCGGAGCAGCCAAATGAGAGAAGCAGAACAGCCTACCTGCTTTGAGGCCCTTTAACGGCTCCAATTAGGTACGAGGCGTGCTAGAAGCGATGGACCTTGGAGTCCTAGCCTGCTGCTAAAGAACGTATTAGGACGTTTCCAAGACATTACTTCTCACCTTTAAGCACCGCCAACGCTCATTATGGCCCAGCTGTTTATTTACTTGCAAAAAGGATGGGGCGTTAATTGGAAGCAAGTGTTAATTGGAGAGTAGCTGTTATTTCCTGAACACTTGTTATGAATATTTAAAAACTTACATTTTGTAACTAATAATAATTTGGAAAGTGGAAATGTGGTTCTCTTTGACCACATGCACATTGGTTAGGTGTACTGCAAGAACAGAACCATAGTTTAGGTGTAGGCCAGGAGCTGCAATTGGGGTCAAGAGCATCGACATTAACTGTGGCTGTAGGAAACCTCATGATTTTGTTTTTATCGCTAAAAGAATCTAAATAAAAAAATGTAACGATTGGTCAGCAGATTTATCTAGTTATGCATGCACTTTAAATGCTGCTATACAGCTGTTGGTGTGAAACTCATGTGTTACACTTGCACTTCTGTTGTTTATAATCTATCTACGCTATTTATGCTGATTCAGCAGTTTGCTTGATTCAATGTCATTATCACACTGTACAATTTAATGTAAAAGTTATTTATTCCTCTTATAATTGTCTAATTTATCTAAGAGGATGCTGTTGTTCTTATTGCAATATTTGAGGCGATAGTATGGTAATAATTGCGGTAGATATGAATTCTCTTGTAATTTTGTTATTACTATGAAGAATCTTCAAGGACACAAAATGAAGTTCAGGACTTAAGAATAGTCCAGTAAGTAGGTCTTAAAACTATGACATGAAACTTTCAGCATACACAGAATTAAGCCCGGAGAACTTTCCTGACCACATGGCAGCATTGGAGCTTTCCAGAGAGTTGAAAGATTAGCGAACATTTTCTAGGACATATTTTATCAACTGCATGTTGTGATGCTGTCTTGTGTGGACTCAAACATGCCACAACTTGAAATGCAAATCACTTTTTTATTACTATTAATAATCTATTGTATGGATGCTCTATTTACCTTCAATCAGCTGACCTAACAGTGTGACATTTTACAGCTTCATGAAGCTGGACAAGCAAACCATCAGGTTACAAATTTAATTTGATTGCGAGACTTGTGATGACAGCGTCTGAAAAGCGTTATCGTCGCTGCCGATTGTATCATCTCATCTGCTCTGACCTCCTTTCGTCTTTTGATGCCTCCTGAAAAGAACGATCGCTTCTTTAGTCTTCTTTCCGCTTCTAATATTAGTCTAGACATGAAATCACTGTTGATAACACAGCGAGCACGCTGCTAACACCTCAACCAATGAGATCCAAAATTCAAGTCAATTTAGCATGTGCATCCCTATAATATGGGCAGCACGATGGTAGAGGGGTGTGCGTCTGCCTCACTATACGAAGGTCCTGGGTTCAATCCTGCGCTCGGGATCTTTCTGTGTGGAGTTTGCATGTTCTCCCCGTTACTGCATCGGTTCCCTCCGGGTACTCCGTCTTCCTCCCGCCTCCAAAAACATGCACCTGGGGATAGGTTGATTGGCAACACTAAATTGGCCCTAGTGTGTGAATGTGAGTGTGAATGTTGTCTGTCTATCTGTCTTGGCCCTGTGATGAGGTGGCGACTTGTCCAGGGTGTACCTGCCTTCCGCCCGATTCTAGCTGAGATAGGCTGCAGCACCCCCGGCGACCCAGAAAGGGATAAGCGGTAGAAAATGGATGGATGGATCACTATAAAATTACACATTTCATGCTTACTGTATAATATCTCATATCAATCCAAACGGAGCAATAGCTCTGATATCAGATGTCCTCAGGCATGACCTAATGCACAATTATCCTAAGTCACATGTGTCCAAACTGCCCACAGCACTTTCTAAAAATACAGCTAAACAATACTAAACAATGTGGGGCGGCATAGCTTGGTTGATAGAGTGGCTGTGCCAGCAACTTGAGGGTTGCAGGTTCGATTCCCGCTTGTGCCATCCTAGTCACTGCCGTTGTGTCCTTGGGCAAGACACTTTACCCACCTGCTCCCAGTGCCACCCACACTGGTTTAAATGTAACTTAGATATTGGGTTTCACTATGTAAAGCGCTTTGAGTCACTTGAGAAAAAGCGCTATATAAATATAATTCACTTCACTTCACTACACTACAGAGAAAAGCTCAATTATTAATACCAAAAACAATAACATGTTTTACCTTTTACAAAGCTTTCTTTAAATATATGCAACTCATTAACATATCCGTAGAAATTATAAAATGATAGATTGGCTTCAAATTAAGGGTGGAACGGTTTACAAACTCCACTTTTTTTTGTCCGGCGCACTTCAGAATATCAAATACCTTAATAATACATGATTACCATTTATTCATTGCGGTTCTTAGGAAAATATTTTACAAAAAAATTCAAACGTGGTTCCTAAGGCTCTGAGCCTTGAATTAGAGTACACAACAAATTAACTGTATTATCTATATAAACCCATTATATACGGACTACATGATGTGAAGCCCAAACTTTATAGGTGCTACAATTTTTGGTTTGAATCAAAACAAAAATGTCTGTTAAATTAATTAAAACGGATTTAAACAATACATCATTGGAGAATTTGGACCGGTATTTTAAGTCAAACATTATAATTTTCTGACATAAATATATCAATGAGTGCTTTAACTACAAAAAAAACAGTTTTTATGAAACCTTTATTTTGTTGCACTCACACAGGATGTTGTGCACAGAGCATTTTTTGTAAAGGCTACCGGTTGTGCTGCTGTTTTTAAAAACACTTGACGCCTGCCTGGTTTTTGACGACTTAAAACGTTTTCTTTTTTCAAAAAGTTGCTGCTGTAGTGGCTGCTGGTTGCAGGATCTTAGTGCTCTTGTGTGCCCTCCTTTGTGTTCTTGATGTTTATCTCTTGTTTTCATGTGTTTTTTTACTTTTGGTTCAGGTCCCTTAGGGACTTTTTGTGGCCTTATGAAGCTGCATCAGGGTCCCTTATGAAACCTTTTCAGCACAAAACCTTCCATCTTTTGCACCGGACACCCGCTACTGGCTCTCTGCCACACCACAGTCTGCATGGAGAGACCGTAAGGGGTGTACAGTAAAAGGCGGGGCTGCGGAGGTAGCGTTGAGACAAACAAGTTTCACGGAGGTCTGGCTGAATAAACATGTATTGGACACCTCGGTCTCCCTGGACGCATTATCGCTCATTTGCGCGCACTGGACATTGCCAGAGAGATAGTGGGCAGCCTAGGACGGAGTAGGCTCTCTTGGTTGCTTTGTTGGGTCTGTTCCTGTCTCTGGCCGTGCTGGCTCCCATCCCAGCAGGCAATGGCGTGACGCAATTCAGAGGTAGCCGCGGTGTATGTGGGTGTTGAGATTACGGTTTTTGTTTTGTGTTGTTGTTTGTCTACGCATGGTGCAATCATTTGTGCGCAATATATATTATTCATGGCACATTTTGGTTTTTTGTTGTTTTACTTTTGTAACTGTGTGTAAAAATGGCACCACTGATGTGGTAGCTGGTTGCATCAGCTTTGTGCTCTTTTAATGTCTTCTATGTTTAGTTTTTCAATGTTGCCCTTTTGTTTTAATGTTTTTTTTTTTACTTTGATTTTGTGTACTTTTGTATTTGCATTGCAAACAAATCATTTTTCCATGGTGGGATAAATAAATTCTATCCTATCCAAATAGTTACGGCTGCCATCCCGTCTGTTTATTGAGCTTGCGTCAGTGCTGTCCACAACAACACAGGCAGATGAGATGTGTAGCAGATGTATGGATTGTCCTGGCAAACATTATCTTTGTAGTTTGTTTGCACACAGAGGCGTTTCAACATTGTGTAGTTCTGGATGAGGTGGGTGAGTGTTCCAAGGTCCTGGACACATGACTTCCCCAGACAAATATTCCTTTCATAATGACAGCATTTTAGACACATTAATGTCTGCTTCTGTGATATTCTGCATTTTCATTGGCCAATTTTGTGTTTCCGTCCACACCATTAATGTGGAAATCATCTGGCCCTACTTCCCCAATACACACGTAAGAACAGAACTACATGCTCTAAACTGTTTAGTAAGACAAAGAAACACATGATCCAAGCAACACGCAATTTTTTTTCATAAACCGTTGTGAAGTGAATTATATTTATATAGCGCTTTTTCCTCAAGTAACACAAAGCACTTTACATAGTGAAACCCAATATCTAAGTTTAAATTAAACCAGTGTGGGTGGCACTGGGAGCAGGTGGGTAAAGTGTCTTGCCCAAGGAAACAACGGCACTGACTAGGAAGGTAGAAGCGGGGATCAAACTTGCAACCCTCAAGTTGCTGGCACGGCCTCTCTATCAACCGAGCTATACCGTTTCATCCCTACTCCAGATCGTTCGAGTTTTCAGTATACGACCTAAGATGTCTTTAGTGGGAAAAAAATCAAACCGTTAATGGCGACGTTTGGTGCCCTGGCGTCCTGACTGGCTTTGGCATCACGAGCCAGCTGTGCCCGTGTGGCCGCAATGAGGCTGTCATGAGCCAGTTCCTGCACTCGCAGATACCAAGGGGCGCCGCCGTCCAAGCCGTAGTCCCCCGGCGACACGCCCTCGTCTTCCTCATCACCAGCGCCATCCGCAGCAAAGATGAGGGAGTCCGAGGACGTGGTGATACCTGGTAAAAGGAAGCAAATTTGGTGACTCACTACTTTTTTGACGTTATTACAATGTGTGAATGCTACTTTTAGCAAGGTTGAGCAGGACATAGGATGTGCCATCCGACTGCTGCAGGTCATGGAGGATGGGCGGGGAGCTGGGTGACGCCGGCGGGTGCGTGCTGTGCGTCTGCACCACCAGCGGCAAACTTTGGTCCAACGACACCCCCCCGAGCTCAGACAGGGAGGAAGAATTCTCTGGCTCAGAACTCAACGCTCCATCTGGACAATACAAAACACACCCCACTAAAATTGTTTTTTTTTAAAAAGGACCTGTAAGAACACTTTGCTCTTTTTAATAACATACTGAAAAATACATACAGTACATACATACATATGTGAATACATATTCATAAATACACTAGGTACGGGCAATATGACCTAAAATCTATGTATCCATATAAACTGCAGCCCCCTGTGGTAACAATATATTGTATATCATGATATATTATTTAGTATATAAATAATAGAACAATTTAAAAAATGGGTTACAGAGACTGCCTATTTAGCTGCTGACGTATGCTATAACACAATGGTCCCCAACCACTGGTCCGGGGACTGGTGACGGTCTGTGACGCATTTGCTACAGGACTGCAGAGAAACATTAAATAATTTATAAATGACTTAATTTTCTCTGACTTAACTTTCACCTGTCCCACTAGACACATCAATAAGCTTGTTTATAGATGTACAATAAAACTCCTCATAGGAAATTGCCATTTGTTATATTTGATATAACTTTGTGACATGATACAATGCACATTAATGACCATATAAAACATAAATGTGACAGATTGTAGCCAAAGGCTGATTTCCATCTGCATCTCATTGCAAAGAAACAAGTCTAGGGCTTCCACTAATTCAGCGTGACAGTGAGTTGTATTTCTAATGCACTTATTTTTGCTGTATTTATCTGGCACAGGTGGAAAGCCCGTCCCTGAAAATAATGCCAACATTAAACCGGTCCGTGGTGCAAAAAAAAGTTGGGGAACACTGATATAAAATATTGTATAATTTCCAGTTGTATTGTTTTCTCAAAACTAGTATTAATGTACTTACTAATATCTGGTTAATTTATGTTGAAACATTGGTTATATCTACACTGCTTGGCGCTCAGTATCGAAGTGTTGGAATTGGGGGTTAAATTACCTAAAATGATTCCCGGGCACGGCACCGCTGCTGCTCACTGCTCCCCTCACCTCCCAGGGGGTGATCAAGGGGGATGGGTCAAATAAAGAGGACAAATTACACCACACCTAGTGTGTGTATGATAGTCATTGGTACTTTAACTGTAACTTTTTTTCAAATGTAATAAACACTTGGTCTTCTTTTGTTTAGCTACTTCATATTCATTTTGAGCGATACTTCAAATTTGGGTATCAATTCAATACCAAGTAGTTACAGGGGCAGTAATGTTCATACCAATGCTAATACTTATACTTCAAACTCTCATAATCATTGAATGATCACATTTTTATCACAATTATAAATCAGACAAAAATACAGGATATGGTGTAACAATATCAATGAAATATATTATAGGGACTAATTTGAGTTTGGTGTTGACCTGGTGGGGGGGTGCTGGTTATAAATATTGAAACGGCAATAACTTAGAACTCTTTGTGGCTTGTGCAGCCCTTTGAGACACTCGTAATTTAGGGCTATATGAGTAAACTTTGATTGATTGATTGAAAAACTATACTAGTTAGACCGAAAAAAAATTACCATACCACCCAGCACAAACAAATGGAACAAGTTTGGGGTGATTTGGACAAGGTGGGGTGGGAAGGGAACCTCAGACAGGTGAATCACAAAACCCTAACTTAACTACAATAGTTAGACCAAAAATTGTTGCAGCACAATCATAGCACAAATAAATGGGACATGTTTGGGGAGCGCATGATGAATAGCCCATTAAAAATACATTAATAACACAAAACCATAAAATGTTAACTTAAAAAATATAATAGTGGGTGGGGGTTGACAGTAGGGTGGTTATGAATATTCAATCCATCCATTTTCTACCGCTTGTCCCTTTTGGGGTTCGCGGGGTAGGTGCTGGAGCCTATCTCAGCTGCATTCGGGCAGAAGGCGGCGTACACCCTGGACAAGTCGCCACCTCATCGCAGGGCCAACACAGATAGACAACATTCACACTCACATTCACACACTAGGGCGAATTTAAAGTTTAATAATTTAAAAAGTATACTAGTCAGACCAAAGACTTCTACAGCGCCAACCAGCACAAACAAACGGAAAAAATTTGGGGTGATTTTTAAAAGATGGGGGGTGGGGGGTATATGTATTTTAAAATAACTTAAAACCACAATGGCAATAAGGAAAAAGTTTGCTGCACAAACAAAGCACAAACGATTGAAATACTTTTAGGGAGATTTGAACAAGGTGGGAGGGCCAACTTCACCTATGCTATTATAAGTTGTGTAACGGTATTGTCAGACACAATGGCATGGCGACAATCTGTGTTATCATTATCATACATAACTTTTTATTTTATGGTTTACTAATTCATAAGATATTCATAGCCAGTTTGTGAATAAGCTCACATAGAGATATTTTTTTATAGTGCAATGTTGACACACAAAACAACCAAGCAAGATAAAACAAGGTAAAAATAAACATAGAACAGAACAAGAGGACAGTAAAGGAGATAATAGTAGTAAATACTGTTATTCTTTGTACGAATGTAGTAGTGAGGATTGTACCTGTTAGCTCCAGCTGGCTGCACAGTGAGCTTTCAACAGGGGCCAGCAGAGGCAGGCAGGATTGTTTGGGCTCAGAGTCCTCCAAACCCTGAACCAGAGGGATGGAAGCGTTCTGGACAAACTGTACCAGCAGCTGAAGGATGGACAGACACAAAAATACATCATGAATATCCAGTGACAGTCGCGTATAGGATATATAACAGCTATTATTTAGGTTGCTGTATTATTTGATGTAACTGTTGTAAGCATATCATCAATTTCACACACTTTGCAAATTATACGTCATTTCCATTGTGCGCAGGCAATTTGCATATCGCAAGACGAGATTTAAGACGAGATTTTGTGCATGGTTTAGTCAGTAACCCTACACTATTATATTTTATAAATAGTAAACCAAGTTGTGGTAGTAGTTTAGTCAGTAATTTAGTTGTGGATGTACACTGTATAGTGGTTAGGGTTAGGGTGGGACTGATTTGAGGGCAATACCGAGTTATATTGTCCCGACTACAAATGAATAGATTTACATAAGTATTCAATAAATTATTTTGACAACAAAAACATGTATTTGCGCCCATTGATTTGCAAAATGTGCACCCCACATTATTCAAATATATAGTGGCGACTTGTCCAGGGTGTACCCCGCCTTACGCCCGATTGTAGCTGAGATAGGCGCCAGCGCCCCCCGCGACCCCAAAAGGGAATAAGCGGTAGAAATGGATGGATGGATGGCAATTTGGTTGCGCATTTTGCAAATTGCTCACATTGGTACAACTTGGTTTACTATTTATAACATAAAATAATGTAGGGTTACCTGGAACTTGAAATAGGCCACCCGGCCTGGATCCACACTTGGTAGTAGTTTAGTCGTGGATGTACACTGTATAGCGAATCCAATAAACATTTGATTTGATTTGATTTGACATTAACTTTGCAAAATGCGGTTGCGCATTTTGCAAATTGCTCACATTGGTATTGTGCTTACAACAGATTCACCTCTGGTTTGGAGTCCAGCTCATCGGAAAGCATGAGTGTCCCTGCTGCGTGTCACCTGCAAAGCAACAGAACAAACATACTATTATCACATTTTATATAGTCATTAAAACAATATGCACTCACCTTAAATCCGACCGGCTAAAATATCCTCCAGTCATGAGTGTGTGGTCATCCTGTAACTCCTAGTCCTGATCATGGCCCAGTCGGCGCGAGCACACACGTCAGATATACAGCAACTATAAGCACATTCAACTCGTTCATGGCCACAAACTCCAAGTTCAACCACAGTTTGGCAGCACGGCGAGTGTTGTCCAGGATGCCAAAAGCAGACGACGCTCGTAAAGTCTCATTAACTTTGGCGGCCGGTGTTGTTAGCCACTAGCTACCCAGCCGCCAGGGCTAATAGCGAGCCGACCACTGTTCTAACTTACAGACACAAGCAACGCGAAACTAGACAATAGAGCAGAAGTCTAAATGTTACCTTACAGCAGCGACGTAACCACGACACTTTTTTGAGAGAAGCAAGTTTATGTCGTCCCAAACTACAGCGTTGCTAACTAGCTAGCTAGCTAGCTCGCCAGAGAAGCTTTACGGCGTCTCTTATGGGACAATGTTAGAAACACCGCCTTCTCCATTTTGTAATGACGACACTGCTGTCTATGGGTCTAATGATGACATGACAAGTAAGCAGTTAATTTAAATGTAACATTTATTACAATGGCATGAAATGTTCAAAATTGTCCAAAATCACGAACACAAAATAAATGAAATTATCATTTGTGTTGATCCCAGAAGAAATGCACTGTCTGCCTTGGAATAATAATAACATAGAACGCTAGGACAGTGGTTCTCAACCTTTTTTCAGTGATGTACCCCCTGTGAACATTTTTTTAATTCCAGTACCCCCTAATCAGTGCAAAGCATATTTGGTTGAAAAAAAAAAGATATACAAAAGTAAAATACAGCACTATGTCATCAGTTTCTGACTTAATAAATTGTATAACAGGGCAAAAATATTGCTAATTTGTAGTGGTCTTTCTTGAACTATTTGGAAAAAAGTTTTTTAAAAATTACAAAAAACTTGCAGAAAAATAAACAAGTGATTCAATTATAAATAAAGATTTCTACACATAGAAGTAATCATCAACTTAAAGTGCTCTCTTTGGGGATTGTAGTAGGGATCCATCTGGATTCATGAACATAATTCTAAACATTTCTTCACAAAAAAAGAAATCTTTAACATATTTATGGAACATGTCCACCAAAAAATGTAGCTGTCAACACTGAATATTGCATTGTTGCATTTCTTTCCAGTTTATAAACTTACATTCATATTTTGTTGAAGTATTATTCAATGAATATATTTATAAAGGATTTTTGAATTGTTGCTTTTATTTAGAATATTACAAAAAAAATCTCACGTACCCCTTGGCATACCTTCAAGTACCCCCAGAGGTACGCGTACCCCCATTTGAGAACCACTGCGCTAGGACACTGTACTGTACTTTAATAAATGATAAATGGGTTGTACTTGTACAGCGCTTTCCTACCTTCAAGGTACTCAAAGCGCTTTGACACTACTTCCACATTCTCACACTGATGGAGGGAGCTGCCATGCAAGGCACTAACCAGCACCCATCAGGAGCAAGGGTGAAGTGTCTTGCTCAGGACACAACGGACGTGACGAGGTTGGTACTAGGTGGGGATTGAACCAGGGACCCCTCAGGTTGTGCACGGCCGCTCTGCCACAGCGCCACGCTGTCTTTCAGTCTGAAATATGAGTTTATAGTTGTTTATGTCCTATTGAAACAGTCAACACAGACAAATATACACATCAATGTTTGAATTTAAGGCTGCAGCAAGATAAACTTCGCCAGCATTTTGTGCGTCCTTTCATTATGCTTAAACACAAATGACAGTAAAACGTTTATTTGTAATAAATGTCAGGGACTTTAAGCCAGTTACTGGAAGAAAACGGTAGAACGGTTTTGTTTTGTCCGAATTAAATATGTTCCAATTGTGTGTTGGTCTCGTTTGTTTCAATAATCCAACATGGCCCACCCATCCTCCCGAGGAAGCATGCAAGAAACGCACAATGACCAGCTGTACTTGAATGCGTCTTGGGTCACAAAAGACAGGGTAGGGTGTAAAGCTGAATAGCAATGTCCTCCAAAAAGATAGCACAAAGGCTGATCGGCAACCAATATGCCATAACAGTAAAATAAAGGACGATACAATCAGCTAACAAATTGGATTATAAGCGAAACGGCACTTGAATCTGCAAAGCCGTTGATTGTCTAAGTGTGTACTTTTCAACCCGCTACTGGGTCGGCCGATAAGGGCTTGAAAAACCGCTAGAGTGGCGTTCTTATTCAGACAGAAGTTTAAACGGTAACATAAAAAACATAAGTTTGCAAACACAGATGATCGTAGCTACAAAAGGACGGGCTCGTTTATCCAAAGGGAATTAATTCAGATTGAATGTCATATGGTTAAGAAAAGGGGATGTAAATAAAAGATGCAGACAGACGAAAGAGTGACTAAAAAGACTAAAAGCACATTGACAAACAGCTTAGCACAGTCTTAACCCTTGAACCATTTTCAAGTGTTTGAGTTGTAAGATTATACATGTTGGGACAATTTGAGGGCCCAGAAATCTTGAAACTATATTAGTGAGTCCAAAGACGAGCATTTTATATTTACAGTATCACTTTCTGTCTCACGTGCATCATGTTCAAGTACCGTATTTCCTAGAATTGCCGCAGGGCATATAGTATGCGCCTGACTTGAATTACTGCCGGGTCAAACTCGCTTCGCAAAATAATTAGCGCATGCTTAGTATTACCGCCTGGTCAAACTCGAGACGTCACGAGAGACACTTCCCCTGTCATCATTTTCAAAATGGAGGAGGCTGATTTCAATACCGGTTATTTGAAATCACATAAAGGGAAGAAGATTGGGAGCTATTCAGTAAGATTTAAGGTCCAGCTTACATCACACTCAAATGTTTACTGCATGCCTTTGGTAAGTGCCGGAGTGAGAAGAGGTTTTAATTAGCTGATGCTTACTTTTACCACATGCCTTTGGTAAGCGCAGAAGTGAGAAGGTTTTAAATTAATTAGCGCCCATGCGGCAATTCAAGGAAATACGGTAGTTGTTTTTACTATAATATATTTCTAAAGCTTCACGGTGGCAGAGGGGTTAGTGCGTCTGCCTCACAATACGAAGGTCCTGCAGTCCTGGGTTCAAATCCAGGCTAGGGATCTTTCTGTGTGGAGTTTGCATGTTCTCCCCGTGAATGCGTGGGTTCCCTCCGGGTACTCCGGCTTCCTCCCACTTCCAAAGACATGCACCTGGGGATAGGTTGATTGGCAACACTAAATTGGCCCTAGTGTGTGAATGTGAGTGTGAGTGTTGTCTATCTGTGTTGGCCCTGCGATGAGGTGGCGACTTGTCCAGGGTGTACCCCGCCTTCCGCCCGATTGTAGCTGAGATAGGCGCCAGCGCCCCCCGCGACCCCGAAAGGGAATAAGCGGTAGAAAATGGATGGATGGATGGATGGATATTTCTAAAGTAAAGTGAGTGGTTCACTGTTAGAATGACGTCAACACACTAGCTGCATTTCGGGGGTGCTTGAACGCACCACAAAATGTTAAGGCCAATTCATGAAAACAAGCCCATTTAAATTCAGCCTACGTGCAACTAACTGGTATTTTTTTTATTTCTTTACAATTTTCAAACAGCAACAACTCACACAGAAGGCTGCCTCGACAAAGAAAAGTTGCGGTCTAGCTAACAGGAAGCTGCTGCTTTACTAACAGGAAGTGGGTTTTGTGGGGTGGCGCAAATGCAGCGCATGCGCAGAAGGGCCGGGCGGCTCAATGAGTCGATAACTAGCCCATCACGAACTATGAAAAAAGTAACTTGAGGTGCGTTAAAAAAATGAAAAAACAAAAACAAAAAACAGCTGCGCATTCACTGAGAAAAGTTCGGAACGTGGTGACATCTCAGCCAAACTGTTTGAAAAATATTCACAATCTAAGCTCTCCTTGGAGTTGCTTTAACGCCCCTGGAATTTTCTGTGCACTGCCAAGACCTCATTTCAACTCTGCGTGGCCATGACGCGCACATACCAAGGACGCCCGGTCATGACCCGACCTTTTGAAGTGAAACTGAAGCTTCACTGTGCAGTTAGGGCAGCACGCTGGATAAGTGGTCTGCAGTGTTGCCTCACAGCAAGAAAGGTCCAGGTTCAAATGGCGTCCCAGAGACCAAACACAAGAATTGCATTTCATCAAACAGTGGCCTCTGCGCTCATTGTCTCTGATCTCATCTCAATTAACTGCAGGGTTTAAATGAGCAAATAAATGTCTATTTTTACACTTGGTCATATTAACGTTACTGTGGCATTTTATAGTGCTCTATGACACACTAGGAATGGTGGACGTTAACGAAGGGAGCTTAACAAGAAACCGCTGTAAATAAGTGGAGCAAGTGCTATGGAAAATTTCAACAAGCATGCCTGGAAAAATTTTGTTAGAGCACTTCACTGAAGCTATGAAGTAATATTACTAGACTAAACTGCTTATTAAATGATAAATAGGTTGTACTTGTATAGCACTTTTCTACCTTCAAGGTACTCAAAGCGCTTTGACACTACTTCCACATTCACACACTGATGGAGGGAGCTTCCATGCAAGGCGCTAACCAGCACCCATCAGGAGCAAGGGTGAAGTGTTTTGCTCAGGACACAACGGACGTGACGAGGTTGGTACTAGGTGGGGATTGAACCAGGGACCCTCGGGTTGCGCATGGCCACTCTCACACTGCGCCACACCGTCAAAACATGATTACTAATATTAGTATATTAGTAATCATGTTTTGGACTATAGTACAGCTCCTTTCAAGATACTTGAGGACGCTTAACAGACATCAGACCACCTCATCGCAGGGCCAACACAGATAGACAACATTCACACTAACTAGGGCCAATTTAGTGTTGGCAATAAATCTATTCCTAGGTGAATGACTTTTTAAAAGTATCGTCATACCTGTTATATTGCATATTGTAGAAAATATTTTCAAATGGAAGCATAGTTAATACCAATGACCAAATATTATTTTTGCAAATATAAAAGGGCTGTCCAGTTTAATGCCAGCCTGGTAATCTCTGCAGTTGAGTAAATAAACCCCAGAGGCCACTACATGAGGAAGTACAGTTATGTTCATTAAGTTGTATGCGAATGTGGTTGACAGGTCTCAGTCCACAATGAGCCCCACCTTTCATCTAAGCATGTATGAAAGGTACAGGGAAATGAATATGGTTTCATTGTGGTGTTAAAAATGTCTGTTGTGTCGCTGGAGTACATAAAAGTATTGTGGATAATAATGCAGTAATAAAAATGTAGGCGATCCTGAGGGAAAGTGGCAGACAAAATGTAGGCCAGTGCCAACTGTGTGAAGGAAGGGGTGTCAAATGTGGGTCACATTACTCTCGGTCCATCAGTCTGTGCTCACAACCCCCTACCCTTGTCCTCCTCCTAAACTGGCCGCCTTCTTGCCATCTCAAGTTGGAGGATTTGCCGTTCTGTCCAAGCCTAATCAGTCTTTGAGACGCTCCCTCTCTTTGTCCTCATCCTCCTGGAGGCTGGCGTGCAGTTTGACGTATATGTCTGCATCGCCGCTGCCCACGGCCTGCAGAAAGAGGTCTGTGTGCTGTCGAAGGCGGTCCAAGTCCGTTTGGGTGCGGCGGTTCTGCCGGAGCAGCTCCTTGGTGCGCAGTGTGATGTCCAGGAGGCCCGACCTGCAGAGGATGTTGTAGGTGTTGCAAAAGCGCTTCCTCCTGGTGTCGTCGTCGTCGCACTTCTGCTCAACCGGTGAGGTGTCCTCTCTGTGGTCGAGGGGCACCAGGCTACTGAAGAGAGCTGGCAAGGGCGTGAGTTCTGGCCCACTGACAGCTGGCGAAGGCGGCTCGCTGTGGTTTGATGTTTGAGGGAGTTGACTCTGCAGCAGGCATGAGTTCGGGGTACCGGAAAGAGGACCCAAGCGACCAATTTCGCTTTTCTGCTGCTTCTCTTTCTGACTGTTGTCACGGTGACAAGAAGGTACAGTACCCCCTTTTTCCGATCCCGAAGAAGACGAGGAAGAAGACGAGGAGGAGGCAGTGCCCCTACCCGACGAGCTGGAGCTGTCTCCAGGATGTGGCGCAATCTTGGGGTAAGACTTGAGAATGGGAAGATACTTCTTGGGCCGCCTGTGTCGGGAGGCCTCCTTGGTGGCAGAGGAAGCTCGACGGGAGACGACTGGCTGGAGGAAAACCACTTGAGGCTGCTGGACCACCGGCTGAACAACCTCCACAGCGGGTCTGAAACCCCAGCTTTTCATGGCTCCAGAGTTGTTTTCAGGCTGCCAAGACAACACAGTCAATATCATTGCGCCGTAAAGAGCAGCACACTGATTGACATGTTATTGTTTTGTTTACAGTTTGTACAGTCCTTAAACACCCAATTAAACGTAATACCCTAAACCCACACACCAAAAAGCAATTTTTCTTTGAATACCTCACTTAGTGCCTAAGCATGTCTGTGACAAACATGCATTACTTGAATAAGAAATACAACATCAATTCCTGCTTTGACTGTGGAGTCCCCCAGGGGTCAATTCTTGGGCCCATCCTGTTTGCTCTTTATATAATCCCACTCTAAAATATTTTGAAAACATGAAATATACTATAATTTTTAAGCAAACCACTGCCCAAAAAAACTGTCACCCTCAAAAACTAACCACACCCGCCACCCTAAATCACACCAATCCAAACCAGCTTTGGTGTCAAATTTTGAGTTGGACAAAAATCAACACCACCGTTAAATTGAGTTTTATCATCCATCCATCCATTTTCTACCGCTTATTCCCTTTCATCTTTGGCTTTTATCAAATATCAAATCTTTTGAAAATGTATTACAAATAATCGTCTTAGAAACAAAAATTCAAGTTGCCGTATTTTCCGCACTATAAGGCGCACCTAATAACCTAAAATGTTCTCATATGCTGACAGTGCGCCTTATAATCCGGTGCGCCTTATATATGGACCAATATTGAGCCACAACAGGTCTCACAACTACGGTAAGCAGCCGCCGATTTCATTTTCCCCCGTAGGAGAGGAAGCGCGCAGTGCATGCTGGGATATATGACTGCGCCAGGCCGTGCCGTTTCATTTCCATTTCTGTGTTTATGTAAAACCCCAAAATGGCTCCTAGTGAGAGACATGATTTCAGGACATCACTGTTCTACAGTTTTTAACAGGAACCAAACAAAAGGGAGCACATCTACCCAATTTTTGCATCTTACACTGGCTTCCCTGTTCGATATAGAATTGATTTTAGGATAGCTTGTTTATAAAGATTTTTAAAAAGTACATCATGGACCTCATCCAAATTTATTCTCTACCTTCCGTATTATGGTCCATGGAGAAGGTCATTAAATCCAAAAAGCGCCAACAATACTCCATTTACATTTCGTAACATGAATATTAACAAAGTATTACTGATATTGTTATTACAAATCGGTAACGCAAACAATCTATTTGTAGCGGTGCGGGGATCCCTAGCTTGTGTGCCAATGTTGACATGAGTGACTGATCAGCTGCCTCCTCGCTTTAAACCTACTTTTGGCTTTTAACTTGGCATGAATCATGTGGTCCTCTGTGTCTTTTATTTGTTTTGTTTTACTTATTTTGGTGTTTGTATTTATTTTATTTGTTGCAATTTGAAATGCTTTTGGTCGGTTAACTTTTTATTGTTTTATAAGGTGCAGCACTTTGGAAAAATTCTGTCTGTAAAATGTGCTATATAAATAAAGTGGATTGATTGATCCAATTAGCATCCCTGCTGTTGTAGTACAATATAAGCAGACATAACGTATAAAATGGTGCAAAGTTCATAATTCCCTCATAATACGGCCTGTCTTTTAAATTAGCATCCCTGCTGTTGTAGTACAATATAAGCAGACATAACGTATAAAATGATGCAAAGTTCATAATTCCCTCATAATACGGCCTGTCTTTTAAATGACATGGGGAACGTAACTGGACCCAAATTCTGGCATTGAACATCTGAAATACGGCTACAAACACTATATGTGAACATAACAACAAAAAAAACAACCTGTGATATATGTTCTACGTGTACAAAAAATCATTGTAGAGTTAAGTAATTAAATTCAATATGGATCTGAATTAACATTTAAAACAAATCTATTTGAGTGCGTACATGATCCTAAAACCTGTAAAAACTTGAATTGTTTAAGACATATACATTTGTAAATATCAGAAAAATAATTTTCTCAGGCTGTGTTCTCACATCCACTCATTAGAAGCCAAAGAAGAATAAAAACAAGAGGTTACTCTTGGATATACTGCAAAAACTAACATGTAAAAAGGTCAAATTATTGCAGATATACACACGCTTCTTTACAAATACTGCAAAAACATTGGTAGTCCTGACAGTCAAAATGGAAGGAAAAATCTTTCACTGACTTTTAACAAGTTGCTGTTTGTCAGGGTCAACAAGATATGTTTAAGTTAAGCGAACTGTCAGCATTTTTCTGGGTGGCACATTCCAGACCTCTGAGACTATGGAGGAAATGCACTTTTATTGGCATTTAGCCTATCATACAGAATCCTTATGAAAGACAAGAACACATTTTCTTTTTTTTTAAGTTAAAAGTTAAAGTTAAAGTACCAATGATTGTCACACACACATACAAGGTGTGGTGAAATTTGTCCTCTATATTTGATCCATCCCCTTGATCACTCCCTGGGAAGTGAGGGGAGAAGTGGGCAGCAGCGGTGCCGCGCCCGCGAGTCATTTATGTTGATTCAACCCCCAATTCCAACCCTTGATGCTGAGGGCCAAACAGGTAGGCAATGGATCCCATTTTTATAGTCTTTGGTATGACTCGTTTATTAGAACTCACAAACTACCGATCTCAGGGCGGACCATCTAACCACTAGGCCACTTGTGGAGCGACGTGGCTCGGTTGGTAGAGCAACCGTGCCCGCAACTTCAGAGTTCCAGGTTCGATTCCTACTTCCGTCATCCTAGTCTCTGCTGTTGTGTCCTTGGGCAAGACACTTTACCCACCTGCTCCCAGTGCCACCCACACTGATTTAAATGCAGCTTAAAGGATGTACACAACCCAAAATCAGTGAAGTTGGCACATTGCGTAAATCGTAAATAAAAACTGAATAAAATGATTTGCAAATCCTTTTCAACCTACATTCAATTGAATACATTGCAAATACAAGATACTTAACGTTCAAACTGGTAAAGTTTGTTATTTTTTGCAAATATTAGCCCATTTGGAATTTGATGCCTGCGACATGTTTCAAAAAAGCTGGCACAAGTGGAAAAAAGACTGAGAAATATGAGGAATGCTCATCAAACACTTATTTGGAACATCCCACAGGTAAACAGGCTAATTGGGAACAGGCGGGTGCCATGATTGGGTACAAAAGCAGCTTCCATAAAATGCTCAGTCATTCACAAACAAGGATGCATGCATGCATACAAGCATACATATATTTATATATATATATATACATATATATATATATACATATATGTATATATATATTTGTATATATGTATACGCCCTCGCCCAGCAGAGCGGTAGCAGCGTGGTTAATGTTAGCTGTGATGCTAGCGGAGTGTTGCAGGTGGTAATACGAGAGAAAGAAGGTGCGAATCTGGTAACAAATGAAGGAATAATTAATTCCCAAGAAAAACAGCAGGGGGTGCATCGTCTGGCGGTGGTTGGGCTTCAAGCGGGAATATGTTGAATAGACAACTTTAATTTGTCAATTGTAGGGCACAAACGTTGCTACCAAAAGTAGCATTACTGCAAATATGTAGCCTCATTTGAAAAGTCACCTGCTAATAACTTTAATAAATACTGTTTAGGTCAAATGACTTAGTTGTGATTTTCTTCTCTGCATAAAAGTTTAAAATGAGCATATATTAATGCAGTATGAACAAGAATGTTTTAATGTAGACACATAGAATCACCATACTGCTGTGATTATATATATCAAGTGTTAATTCAAGGCTAAGGCAAAATACCGAGATATATATCGTCGTATATCGCGATGTGGCCTAAAAATACCAAGATATTAAAAAAGGGCCATATCGCCCAGCCCTAATATATATATATATATATTTATCGAGCATTAATTGACTGAAGGAGTGCCGCAGTGTCTGGCAAGCGCTAGGATGTCACGTTATCGATGGGAAAATGCATTTTTAGACAATAGGATTTGCCTCAGCGGCTAGACGACACCGAAAGTAACAGGCGGTAGAAAATGGATTGGAAACGACAGATTTAAAAAAATTAATTATTAAAAAAAAATGTTTTTTTAAACTTGAAACATTCTGCAGGTCGGATTTTGGACGCTGGCGGGCCGTAGTTTGGGCCCCTGGTGTAAAGGATATCATCACATGGGCTGAGGAACACTTCAGAAAACCACTGTTACAGTTTGTCGCTACATCTGTAAATGTAAGTTAAGACTCTACTATGCAAAGCGAAAGCCATTTATCAACACACAGAAACGCCGTCGACTTCGTGGGCCCGAGCTCATCTAAGATGGACTGATGAAAAAAAAAAAATCCGGATTGTTATAGACGCAAAGTTCAAAAGCCAGCATCTGTGATAGTATGGGGGTGTATTAGTGCCCAAGGTATGGGTAACTTACACATCTGTGAAGGCACCATTAATGCTGAAAGGTACATACAGGTTTTGGAGCAACATATGTTGCCATCCAAGCAACGTCTTTTTCATGGACGCCTCTGTTTATTTCAGCAAGACAATGCAAAGCCACATTCTGCACGTGATACAATAGCGTGGCTTCGTAGTAAAAGAGTGTGGGTACTAGACTGGCCTGCCTGTAGTCCAGACCTGTCTCCCATTGAAAATGTGTGGCGCATTATGAAGCGTACAATAAGACAACGGTGACCCCGGACTATTGAATAACTTAAGCTGTATATCAAGAAAGAATGGGAGAGATTTCTACCTGAAATGCTTCAAAAATTGGTATCCTCTGTTCCCAAACGTTTACAGAGTGTGGTTAAAAAGAAAGGAAATGTAACACTGCGGTAAAAGTACCCCTGTGCCAACGTTTTTGCAATGTGTTGCTGTTATTACATGGTAAGTAAATGATTATTTGCAAATAAAATGTATTTCTCAGTTCAAACATTAAATATATTTTCTTCGCAGTCTATTTAATTGAATATTAGTTGAAAAAGACTTGGAAATTATTGTATTCTGTTCATATTTTTACGATTTACACAACTTGCCAACTTCACTGTTTTTGAGTTTGTATATAATGGGTTCCACTATGTAAAGCACTTTGAGTCTCTAGTGAAAAGTGCTATACAAAAATATACTTCCTCTAGGTCCTCTATTTCGCCCATAAAACCCAATAAAAAATCAAAAAAGCGCCAACAATACTTCATTTACATTACAGACTTGAATATTAACAAAGTATTAGCGATATTGTTTTTATAAGCGCTAACGCAGACAAACTAAAGCGGCGCCGTGATCACAACCTTGTGTGCCAATGTTTACATGATCGACTGATCAGCTGATTACTTGCTCCCTTGCTTGTTATACTCGAGCCCCCCCGCCCCACCTCCGAAAAGGTTAAGTGGGACAAAATGGATGGCTTTGTTAAGCAAAAGTATCCAACATTGTACCAACATTTATAAGACAGAAAACAAAAACCTTTTCATTGGTACAACAATAAAAAAGTGGCAAAGCTTACAATGAGCACTATACGACGTAAGGAAGTCTTACTACCTGCTTGAGGAGGACATTGTTCATGATTATCATAGGGGAGATGTGAGAGTAGGACCCTTTCACCACAGACGTCTGTGAGCCCGACTGCATGAAATGGCGTGGCGAGTCCTCAGAATCGATGGTGTCCATCAAGCTCATGTGCTCTGAGCTTGCATCTTTATAGGAGCAGAAGTAGTGACTAACTGTTGCATCTGTTCAAAAACATCCAGTAAATTTAAGATCATACCTGAGAATCCCGAGTCCCTCTCCGAGTCAGCTCGCGAGTTCCCTTGAGATTTCATGATGCGTGGCCTGCTGGCGGCCTTAGAGTCACTATCGGCCTTCCTCTTGGCGCTCATTGTCTCCTCTCGTTGCTGCGGGTGTGGACGCGACGCTTGACGCTTTCGCAACATCAGCATAATCAGAGATGGTACATCTGTAAACAGATAAGACACATGTTCGGTATATGGGCACTCAATCACATCAACTGTGCCCAAAAGGAGTTTGTGTGACAAAATTACATTAAAAGAAAATCACATGATTACACTGGCAAGAATCAACATGCCTGAAAAGGAGCAGATCTTGCTTATCCTACTGAATCTTAGCAATTACTGTTCCTGCTTATATGTTACTATTTTCTAATAGGGAAATACAAGAACTATGAATGTTTAACAGTGTAATACTTGCTAGATGTCTTATCCGCTACAGATACATTGTACAGTGAATAAATAAGGACAATATACACCAACTTATTTAATAATAACTTATTTAAGTATGTGAATATGTGTAAATGGGCGAATGTGGAAATACTGTCAAAGCGCTTTGGTCTCCTTAAAAAGGGGTAGAATAGCGCTATAAAAGTACAACCCATTTACCATTTACCATGTAATCTTGAGAAAATTATGCATTTTCACATACCTGTTATGTGCTTGAACTCAGTTAATTCCAGTTTTACTTGGCACATTGTCATGCTGAAGGTTTTACATACCACTATTTTCCTTAAGGTCATATTCCGTTCATATAGTCTTGTAAAAAAAAAAAGCCATAAATTAAGGTGGAACATATTGTTGTTCAGCTATTTTAAATCATTCGCGCCACTAGGTGACTGATTACATGCTAATCACTGCCTGCTATGTATTAATATATAAAACAAAAGGTATGAAAACAGTGAGTGTACAATACATGTTGATTTAGCAATATAGTAGTAAGATGGAACACGAAATACATTTAATCCAAAGTGGATGTTTGAAGGGTTGTAAATTGGTTAAACAGAGGATTAATCAAAATGTGAAGATTTTAAGAACACTTAGCACTTTGCTAACGAGGCGCTAACTTGACGACGCACACAAAGCTAACGTTAGCCTTTAGCTTCGACTGTTTTTAAAACCTTAAAATATAAACCTTTAAAAATGGACAAAAATAAACAGCTTACTTTTTCCACTCGGTTACGTTCAAAGAAGAATAGGCGTCAAAACATGTCGTTTCCCCGGCGAGGTAGCTCGATTGTGGGGCGGATACCTTCCCGTCTGGGCTCGCCAACACACGGCTGTCCACGGTACGGTACACGGGACACGAGGCTCCTCCTCCGGCTGTCTGTGTCTGTTACATCCGGGCGGACCAACCACAGACATTTGTCTCAGATTGTCACTTTAATTCATTCAAATGTATTTAGGGCGCAACAAATCGATGATGTGTCATCTTTCCCCTCACAAAAATGTCACTTAAAGACAAAAACCGAGAAAGCAGACAATCTACCGTATTTGGCAAGCAGGGGCGCGGCTTTGTCGGGAGAGTGTGCCTCCAACGTCTGGAGCCCAAGGTGCCCGCCCACATCATGGACTTCCCCGTTTCTGATTGGCCAGCGAGGCCAGCAGCTGAAAAACGTGACCGCTGCCGGAAAGCGTGGCAAGATGAGGACATCGTGTTCACAGCAGTCAGGACCCGGGAGGTGTTCTTACTACATTTATACACAAACACACGCACACACAATCTCATGTACAATCGGGCCGGTAAACCAGTGACGTAGGCTCTTTCGCTCGGGTGTATTACTGTGGGCATATTACATAAGTGCTTGCCTGCCTGTAGTTAACCTGAGCCAGGACACAAAAAGCCTGGAAGAAAATCAATAACAATCCATCCATCCATCCATTTTCTACCGCTTATTCCCTTTCGGGGTCGCGGGGGGCGCTGGCGCCTATCTCAGCTACAATCGGGCGGAAGGCAGGGTACACCCTGGACAAGTCGCCACCTCATCGCAGGGCCAACACAGATAGACAGACAACATTCACACTCACATTCACACACTAGGGCCAATTTTAGTGTTGCCAATATTAAATCTAAACAACACAGACAATTTTGATTTCAGCTCAATGTGCAGTGTGCTGCCTTTGTTACTTTTACAGTATTGATATTGCATCTTAGTACCAACCTTACTGCTCTACAATTTTGTATGTTTACGTTTTGTTTGTAGCTATTTAGGGCTTTGATCTGCTTTGGTGACATTTTAAGCAAAACAAACATGTCTTTCGGTCATGTAAGTCCACAATGAAAACATAATTGCAAATCTGGAAATCCTCTTATCCCAGTGATGAATATAAGGTATCACTCGTAAAAAGCCCAGACAATGATCCCATTTGTTAGATATTCCTTAATATTGCTCCTTATTGGATTGATTGATTGATTGATTGATTGATACTTTTATTAGTAGATTGCACAGTTCAGTACATATTCCGTACAATTGACCACTAAATAGTAACACCCGAATAAGTTTTTCAACTTGTTTAAGTCGGGGTCCACGTTAATCAATTCATGGATTAACAACAGATTGATATGTATGACATTTTCCAGCAAAAAAACATGTTTTTCTGGACATTAACCTATGTCCAAAATAATTACAAATCTAAAAGGCCTTCATCAGGCTTTAATATAGTAGTATCAGGTTTGTTGCATTGACTTTAGTTTCAAGCAAAATACACATGCAAATGACTCTCACAAATACATGAATTAACAATTAGTTGACAGCCGTGAATTATTTTGCAACAAATGCTTCGTGTGTCATTTTGACCAGGAACATATGTGTTATCACCAGAGTTCTGGTGGTCTTAAAAGTAGTTAGACAGTTTTGACTACTTTTTAAAGTGTATTTAATGAAGCACAGGCACGATGCAGAAGATGCCATCTGCCCCAGCTGAGACATTACAGAAAAGGGCGCTCTCTCTGGTGGTGAAATTGAAACCCCACACCCACGCATCAACAATAATGTAGAATACTGCTTTTCCGATCAACATCTCACAATTTTAATGTTACATCAGTTAATTTACACAGAAAATGAAATGTGTTGGCTCCTATTCATAGAAGTGCTGTTAATAGTGGTTGATTTTAAGCGTGCAGATGTGTTTATAAAGCAGCCTATTTAGGCTGGAGAATGGCTGTCTCCATAACAAAGATGGATGGTTGCCTGTGTCCAATTGCCTAATCAAGCAATTCTGTTTTGTTTTGTGCACCGTACCATGAAAAAAGAACACCCATTTTCCTTCACGTAAGACATTTTCCATACATTCAAATCAGAGGTTAATTTAGCTGGAATGATTAGAACACAAGTCTGCACGTGCAGAAGGTTTTATTTAAGGACTTGGACCAACACCAGCTGTGCAAATAATAAATAAACGCCAATATTGAGAACAACTGAGTGTGTTTTAACACTGTTGACATTTGGTGGAACCTCAAAGTTTACATCCATACAAGAAGATGCATTATAAATGTAAAACTATGACGTGTAATTTAAATATCTAACAAATAAGGGGAAGTTTTGTGTACTTAATCTACTTTTCAGTAGAGAATGCTCTCTTCATGAGCGGGGGCGGGGTCTCGCCGGTCTCGTAAAGGGACTCTGGTGGAGGCCAGCTCAGACAGCACCAGTCCGGGATGCGTCCCATCTGGTTGTAGTAATCGCGGGACACCGACCTGCTGCCCAGAATGTCCTGCAGCCCTCCGAAGATGGCACCTGGAGAGCAGAAAACAATAAATCATGTAACAAAAGAGGTTCATCTGAGTAAAAAACAAAAAAACAAAAGAGGCAGTAAAACATCCAACCTCCCAGCCAGGCGGTGCAGTTGGGCTTAGCGGGTGGTGAGTGGATGCGGAAAGTCTTGCTGGCCAGGACGTCGCAGTACTTGGGCCTTTCCACTAAGAGGCGAATTTCGGCCAGGAGCCGGTGCAGGAAGCCTGGCAACATGGCTGTCCCGCCAATGACCACCAAATTCTCAGACAGCACTTTGCGCGTGTCAATAGGGCACTAAAAATGATAATTGACATGATGCATTACAGCAAATAATACTAACTATCTCTCTGATAGAAGATAATAGTTTCTACAAGGCTTTCTGATGCCATTTGATTATTCTTGTACTGTTCATATGTTTATAAAATACACTAACAAGCATTATAACTTACAGACACAAGGGAAGCACATTTAGGGATGACTATGATATGCTATGATTCTGTTCTTCATTTAATTAGGGTAACCTATATCAACTCCACAAGTGACGACAAAAGCACAATGGAGACGGTGTCAAAGCTCCAACAGCTTCCTACTTAGAGAAACCATGCATTCCTGTCGAGGCTCGGCGGACCAACTTATACGCCGCTCGCTTGAAAAGACGAGTAGGTCTTGGCATACCTTCACCAGAGCATCAAGTATTAGTGACGCCACGCTCTTCTCCTCGTTGTCCTGCTCAAACAGAATCTCCATCAGCGAGTCCCTGCCGAGAAAAGAAGGAGTTGACCACCATTTACGTCTCCTTAAGACATATTGAATGCTATAGTCATTTGCCGTTTGCAGTTCAAGCGATGGGAGACATAATGAAAGCAACTACTGACGGTTACCAACAGGGGGCGCTGGTAATTCATCACAAAAACAAGTTCATTTATTTTCCATCCATCCATCCATTTTCTCCCGACCAAACATATTAGTTGTTTTCATTGCTCACTTTTTGCCTCCCACAGCATCCATAAACTGTTATTACTTGCATATATGTGTTGGCCAATCATGCAAATTAAACAATGAAATTATAAACCCAATACATGTGATATATTTCCCAATGAACCTTAAAAAATAGTATTTTTAGTTATCAGGTTAGCTAGTTAAACCCCAAATGAGGTATGTGATGTCTAAATCCATCCGTGGCATTGTCTAGAATTAAAACAAAACTGTGTCTTCGATTAGTAACTTTATAGAATAATCAAGGAAAATGCACCTGATGGATCCTTTGATGTGCAGGATTTTCTGTCCATCTAGAGGATAGTCCACATCAAAAGGCGGGGCCGGACGCTACAAACATACACAGAGAAGGAAGCAATTGCACTGGTCATACACAATATACTGTATACACCTTCATGTAGTAAGTATGCACATTTTTCTCACCTCAGATGTGCTGTCGAGGGTGAACCTGGCCTTCTGAATCTCGAGGCCTCGCTGGAGGTCGCTGACAAAGCATGTTCTCACTGTCGGAGGAGAGAAACGTGTTCTAGAAGCAAATATGACTTGAACTAGATGCAACACTCGGTAGAAGTCCAGTCTAACTCACCCTTAATGTCCTCCACAGTCTCCTCTGGAATGGTTCCTTTGAGGAAAAAACAATGTTCAGTAAAAATTGCAGCAATTGCTTTTGTTTTATTGACACCACGTCTGGCTCAGGTTTGCCCATTAAATAGGTGTGGTGGGCAAGCTAGCTGTTTTCAATGGGTAATAGGTGTCATTTTGCCTTTCTCAAAGAGAAAATGCCCTATGCTTGTGTTGTTTTTGGCACTACAAATCTTTCAAATCGCGAAAAGGATAAACGTTTCTTCAGTGATCCTCGAGAGGCAATTAAAAAGGGTGGCAGAGATTTTACGAAACGACAAAGGAGAAAAGCATGCAGCTCACACTGCAGTCCAAGGGAGCAGAATTGAAGAATGCATCAGTTTGCAGTGATCCCTTCGTTAAATGTTTGTTTTGTATACTTTTAACATTTATTATTTCCCATTTGAGTGTTATCTTGATATTGTTTGTATTTCTTAAACATGTTTGCTACATGTGATTTCAAAAGCACCAACTCGGCGAGTCTAAATAAAAGAAAGCAAATGTCAGTAAAAGAGTTAAGGTTTTATCAAAGGTAGCAATCATAAATGAATATTTCAGCACATACACAATGTTGACATCTACAGTTTAATTTTGATAAAGACAGGGAAAAACATGCTACTCGTAAACGGTGCGTGCAACTGCAATAAACATCAGTATGCGCAAAGTTAAGTCATGAAATGAAACTTCACCCGAGCAAAAACAATGCATATTTTTCCGGGAGAGTCTCGATATCAATTTACTTGACCTTGCCACACACAAACAAGTTGTAGACCTCCATGCTTTTCCAAGTTTTCATCTGTTTTATTGTGTAGAACGCCGTCTGGAGCACAATAGTACAATATGTCTGGGAACACGACCGACGTGTAATCATCATTTCATTCGACAAATCTTTTATTATAAAGTATAGGGATCTATTCCATTTCATAGTTTGATTTTTTTGTTCATATCTGCTTTTTGCAGCAAGATTTAAGCCTCTTGTGTACTCATATAGTTAAAGTAAAGTAAAGTAAAGTAAAGTAAAGTAAAGTAAAGTACCGATGATTGTCACACACACACTAGGTGTGGCGAAATTTGTCCTCCGCATTGACCAATCCCCTTGTTCACCCCCTGGGAGGTGAGCGGAGCAGTGGGCAGCAGCGGTGCCGCGCCCAGGAATCATTTGTGGTGATTTAACCCCCAATTCCAACCCTTGCTGCTGAGTGCCAAGCAGGGAGGTAATGGGTCCCATTTTTGTCATCTTTGGTATGACTCGGCCGAGGTTTGAACTCCCAACCTACCGATCTTAAGGCGGACACTCTAACCACTAGGCCACTGAGTAGTTTGCGCGCTGCTTGCTCCCATCTTGGCTTGGTTGACCACCAATGTTTTTTACTTCTGGGAAGAAGTCACGTGATGGACTACAAGCAATAGGATGCAAATAATTGTATCAATATTTAGGAGTGAGCAGCTTTATAAGTCTCAGCTTTAATACAGTAACAAGTCTATCTGGTTTGAAAGTTGAGACAGCACAAAAATACACTAATTGTGTGAGTAATTCACACATCTTCATGTGAAAAACATTACAAGTTTCCTCCATACATTTGTTCAGCTGTGGCGGCCTACCACAACTCAATATGGACTGCGTACAAATAGATTTGGCATTACCTGTAGGGTGGGAGGGGGTACGCGCCGTAACTCGGCTTTATTTAAACTTGACTTTATGTTTTTAATTGAAACATGGCTGCAACAAAATAACAGTGCAAGCATTCTGATCGAGACAGCACCCCCCAACTATAACTTCATTGATCTATGTAGACCGGGAAAAAGAGGTGGAGGGGTAGCTGCTATATTTAAAAACATGTTTCAGGGGAAACAGATGTCACTTGGTGATTTTACATCATTTGAATACCTGTGTGCTGTGTTGAAATGCTCTCCCAAAATTCTCTTGTTAATTATCTACAGGCCACCTAAATATTCTGCAAATGTTTCCGATGATTTTACTGAATTATTGTCTATCATCTCCACTGACTTTGACTGCCTGGTTATAACTGGTGATTTTAATTTTCATATTGACGATTTGAATGAAAAGGGCGCAAAATAACTTTTTACTATTTTAGACACATTTGAACTGTCTCAACATGTGAAAGAGGCTACTCATTGTAAGGGACACACTCTGGACCTGATTATCACAAAAGGTCTCAATGTTTCTGATGTTCTTGTGATTGATCCTTCATTGTCTGATCATTTCTGTGTTTTCTTTAATATTTCTGTAATTCTGGACACACAGACAGAATCAAAGAATGTCAAAAAGCGGCACATAAATGAACATGCTAATGTCCTCTTTAAAAACGCCATTTCCTCACTACCACCTCTAAACCCATGTCATGCTGATGATCTTGTAAGCAACTTTAATTCCAAAATTGTGAATATCATGGATATAATTGCACCTGTTACAGTTAAAAAGATTTCTGGTAAGCAAAAGGCACCCTGGAGAAAATCTGCTGTTGTAACAGCCCAGAGAAGAGAGAGCAGGAAGGCTAAACGAATCTGGCGGAATACAAAACTTCATATTCACCATGACATCTATAAAGAGAGCCTCCAGGCCTACAATTTAGTCTTAAAAAGTGCTAGAGAAACATTATTCTCCAATATCATAAATAGCATCACTAATAAGGCCAAAACCCTATTTGCAACCGTTGACAGACTGACCAACCCCCCAACACAAATACCAGCCGAACTCCATTCCATGTAGAAATGCAATGAGTTTGCTTTCTTTTATACAGATAAAATTGAAGGCATCAGACACGCTATCAATATCTCAAGTAAAAAACTTGGACCACCACCCCATGTAGGCAAAAGTAACACAGCAATGATGGCAAGATTTAATGCCATAGACTCTAAAACTCTAGTGGAAATGGTGACAGCTCTAATGTCATCCACCTGCTGCCTTGATGTTTTACCTACCAACTTCTTTAAGAATGTTTTTGACTGCCTATCAACAGACGTATTGCAAATAAATAATAATTCTATTCAATCGAGCAATTTCCCGAAGGCTTTCAAAACTGCAGTCATTAAACCTCTTCTAAAAAAGCGGAGTCTGGATGCCTCTGTTATCAACAACTACATACCAATTTCAAATCTACCATTCATAAGTAAAATATTTGAGAAAGTTGTCCTCCAACAACTAAATCACTTCTTGGCTTCTACTGGCTGCCAAAACAACTTCCAGTCAGGATTTCGACCTCTTCATAGCACAGAGATGGCCATTCTTAAAAGTTATAAATGACATCCGTCTTAACACAGACTCTGGCAAAACTTCAGCATTAATGCTATTGGACCTTAGTGCTGCATTTGACATTGTCGGCTACTCAATACTTTTGGACAGGTTGGAAAACTGGGTGGGGATCTCAGGCACAGTTTGAAGCTGGTTCAAGTCATATCTACAAGATAGGAACTATTTTGTTTCTATTGGTGACTTTGTATCAGAACTGACCAACGTAACTTGTGGAGTCCCCCAAGGTTCAATCTTGGGGCCGACTTTATTTAACATCGATATGCTCCCACTAGGACAAATCATCATTGCCATGCCGATGACACCCAAATCTATGTAGCGCTATCACCAAATGACTATCGCCCTGGTGCTAAAAAAAGAAAGGTTTAAAGTAATCCACCACCTTCAATCACTGTCCCTAAAAACCTCAAATAAAGCCAGAAATCTTGGGGTTATTTTAGATTCTGATTTACATTTCGACAGTCACATCAAATCAGTAACAAAATCGGCCTATTATAACCTCAAAAATGTAACAAGACTTAGAGAAAAACTTGTACATGCTTTTATTACCAGTAGGCTAAACTATTGTAATGGTCTCCTTGCAGGTCTTCCCCAAAAAATTGTCAGGCAGCTACAGCTTGTTCAGAACGCTCCTGCTAGAATTCAAAATGTGAGAACATTACACCAATTCTAAGAATTTCCTTACATTGGCTCCCTGTACATCAGAGAATTGATTTCAAGATCCTCCTGCTCACATATAAATCACTACATGGTCTAGGGCCGAAGTATATCACTGATATGCTCCCACTATATAAGCCCTCTAGACCATTAAGATCTTCTGAGACCAATCTGTTAGCGGTTCCCAGAGTAAACTCAAATCAAGGGAGAGCATCATTCAGACACTATGCAACAAATAACTGGAATAAACTTCCTGAAGATGTCAGACTTTTCCCAACTCTGACTACTTTTAAAATTAGACTGAAAACTTTTATGTTCACCTTAGCTTTCAGCTAAATGTTTTTAATCTTTTAACCTTTAACGTCCGCACTTTTTTTATTTTTGTTGTCGGCATTTTAATTTTGCATTTCTTTTCTTTCATTTCACTTTGTTGTCTGTGAAGCACTTTAGAGTCTGCCTTTTGTATGAAAAGTGATATACAAATAAAGTTGCCTTGCCTTTATATTCACACTGGATATGCATTACAAGTGAAAGACAGAAAGTGTTTTTTGTGTCATGCATTTACTCAGTACTTAAATACAAGCGGGCACAAAAGAGCTGAGATCCAGACATGCAAGGCACCTCCACAAGCCTGGAGATTGTGTGCATTGTAAGCACTCGGGACAACTCGATTTTATTCGGATTCTTGGGGTCATGATTTTCATTCAGAATCCATTCTTGATTCAAACAGAGTCTCGCAATATATTATTTGGTATTTCCATTTTACTGAAATATTTTAAAAACAGGTTAAAACATCTCTTCTTGGCTGCAGAAATATGACTTACGTTGAAAGCTTTGAATCGATTCAGACTTGTGATTCGGATGTGAATGTATTTTTCCAACACCCCTAATTAGTGCCACTGATTAAGACGTGGTGTGGAAGGGTGCAGAACACCTCCACAAAAGCCAAGAAGATAGAGCCTCAATACACTATTCCGTCATTTAGGTACACATGGCCTTCCAGGTAAACTTGAGGTTTACAAAGTGCACTTGCGTTATGGCTAATTATGCAAATAGACAATGACATCATCTAGACCAGGGGTCGGCAACCCGCGGCTTCGGAGCCGCATGCGGCTCTTTGGCAACTCTGATGCGGCTCAGCTGCACAATCGCCGACCCCCCAGATTGTTGCGGGGAGATCCCGGAATTCAATGCCTCTCCCGGACATCACCGGGAGTCAACGTTCTACAATTTTCACTCGGACTACAAAATTAAGGGCGTGCCGTGATGATATTACTATTAACGTCCTCTTGAACGTCATCGCGCCCGCCATTCACGGAATGCTATTTGCGTCCTCTTGAACGTCATCACGCCCGCCATTCACGGAATGCTATTTGCGTGTCGACCGGACACATGCATTTTGTTGCTTCTATCGGCACTTCTATGAGATTGCAAGGCATACAGGGTGACACAGAGTACACTGACGGTTGTGATATAAACAACTTTAACATTCCCACTAATATGCACCACATTGTGAACCCACACAAAATAAGAATGACAAACACATTTCGGGAGAAAATCCTCACAGTAACACAACATAAACGCAACACAACAAATACCCAGAATCCTTTGCATCCATGAGACATCTTGACTATGTTATACACCCCGCGAGCACCAAACCCCCCCTCCCCCTCCCTGCGTGGTTGAGGTGGGCGGGGTTTGGTGCTCGCGGGATGTATAACAGTTAGGACCTGGTCATGGATGCAAAGGATTCTGGGTATTTGTTGTGTTGCGTTTATGTTGTGTTACTGTGAGGATTTTCTCCCGAAATGTGTTTGTCATTCTTCTTTTGTGTGGGTTCACAATGTGGCGCATATTAGTAGGAGTGTTAAAGTTGTTTATATCACAACCGTCAGTGTACTCTGTGTTACCCAGTATGCCTTGCAGTCGTGTGCGTGCATCTGCGGAAGCCTCTCACAACATGTTGCTGGACTGGCAAGCAGTTTGTACATGTTGTAGAAGGTATTTAATGCAATGGCTTCATAGCATGCCCTTATTCTTGTCATCTGGGTGACCACCAGCAGATATTGGAGAGAACAGTTGCGGCTCCCATTGTCTTCCTCATTTTGTGAAACGGGTCGAAACGGCTCTTTGAGTGGTAAAGGTTGCTGACCCCTGATCTAGACTCACTGGCAACCTACCACCACAAATGGGTTGCAGTCCAGTGGAAAACATAACAATTACCAATGCTGGCTGGTACAGTTTGTCCAGTGGTGGTGTCTGTGTCCACGGTGCACTGCTCCACGAGAACGGTGTCCAGTTCTCTAAATGTAAACACAGAAAATATATGAAAGCGGTGTATATACCTTTATGTGTTTGTCACACAGACATTAATGAATCTTACTTGTGGATGGCTTTTCCGCCTAAAGGCAAGGCCTCCCAGGCCGGCAGGATGGGTGTGCACTCGTAAACCTGCCTATAGAGTTAAGGGGTTAACATCCATATTCCCATTAAACCTCTCAGTTTAAAAGAAACACAGACACTGACATTAAAGGATACAGGCAGCACAAGCGTTTCTGTGTGGCCGCAGTCCATCACAAGAGCAGAGTTGATACCCAGAGTCATGATGGCCATCAGGTGACTTGGTGCAAACAGCACCGAAGGCACCTAAGAACCAACCACGCTGGTAAATATCACACCATTTGTGCATGTTTTAATGGAGGTTGACGTAAGACGCTTGTGTTACCTCAAACTGTTTGAAGAAAACCTTGCTGAGCGTCTCCCTGAAGTGGGACGGGCAGAGGATGGACTCGATAATGACCACTCTTCTGTCGCGAGGGTTCACCAGCAGGTGCCTGGTGATGGAAAGCCAGGAAACAAGTAAATTATTTTCCTTTTTTCATACAACACTCTTCTTACCTGAAGTAAAGTGTGTGGATAAACTCTTTGAGAATGACATAGAGCTCTTCTGTGTTGATGTTGTACTGGACCACTTTGGTGGCCTGCCGCTGGCCTGGCATCCGGATCTCGCTCGGAATTATGAACCTGGGCCCCGTTTCCCCTGCAAAGCCGCATCTGCACAGGAAATGAAAAGCACAAGACGCTACATTACGTAAAGCTGCACAGAAATCCAACACAAAATAAAATCCGCCTTTACAAAAAATACATTAAACAGTGATCACATCTATGCGACAGAAAATAAGTTTGCTTGTAGTTTTGTAGCCGTTTCTAATATTCCAACCCTCACACATAGCTAAATTAGATAAACAGGCCAATGCTGGCTAAGTTATGGGACAAAGATGTCTCCATTTCTGCTTCTTGTACTTCACTGCCATGTGATTTGCTGTAGGCGAGGTTGTTGTGCTTGAGTGACTAAATCTCAACAGGGACAGACTGTCAAAATGAGTTCACCACACTACACCACATTAAGTGGGGAGTTAAATAGAGGGGAATGGCTCTGATTTATTTTTAAGATTAGAGCTATTCAGATTACTGTGTATTTACTTTGTGTATAACAATTGAGGTCAATGGGAGGGGGATCAGCAATATTAAAAATTGGAAAACATATTTGCGTGGGTTCCCTCCGGTTACTCCGGCTTCCTCCCACTTCCAAAGACATGCACCTGGGGATAGGTTGATTGGCAACACGTAATTGGCCCTAGTGTGTGAATGTGAGTGTGAATGTTGTCTGTCTATCTGTGTTGGCCCTGCGATGACGTGGCGACTTCTTCAGGGTGTACCCTGCTTCCAACCGATTGTAACTGAGATAGGCAACCCCAAAGAGAATAACCGGTAGAAAATGGATGAATGGATGGATTTCATGCCACATGACAGACAGAAATCATGTTACATCAAACTAATCCCTTTAAAGATATCAGGTGACATTTTGCATTTGCCAATGTAGGAAATCTTTTTCAATAATAATAATAATGGATTAGATTTATATCGCGCTTTTCTATTGTTAGATACTCAAAGCGCTCACAGAGATGTGGGAACCTATCATTCATTCACACTTGGTGGTGGTAAGCTACATATTTTCAACTTTTTTAAGTCTGGGTCCACATAAATCAATTCATGGTAATGAGGTGGCGACTTGTCCAGGGTGTACTTTGCCTTCCGCCCGAATGCAGCTAAGATAGGCTCCAGCACCCCTGTGACCCCGAACGGGACAAGCGGTAGGAAATGGATGGATTATATTAGGGGTGTGGGAAAAAATCGATTTGAATACGTTGTGCGATTCAGAATCGATTCTCAATTTAAATTTTTTTTTTTTTTTCGGGGATTTTTTATTTATTTATTTTTTTAATCAATCCAACAAACCACAACACAGCAATACCATAACATCCATCCGTCCATTTTCTACCGCTTATTCCCTTGTGGGGTCGCTGGCGACTACCTAAACTACAATCGGGCGTAAGGCGGGGTACACCCTGGACAAGTCGCCATCTCATCGCAGGGCCAACACAGATAGACAGACAACATTCACACTCACATTCACACACTATGGCCAATTTAGTGTTGCCAATAAACCTATCCCCAGGTGCATGTCTTTGGAAGTGGGAGGAAGCCGGAGTACCCGGAGGGAACCCACGCATTCACGGGCAGAACATGCAAACTCCACACAGAAAGATCCCAAGCCTGGGATTGAACCGCAATCCAATTCCAAAACCAAACCTGACCCAACAACACTAAGAACTGCAATAAACAGAGCAATTGAGAAGGCACAAACACAACACAGAACAAACCAAAAGTAGTGAAACAAAAATGAATATTATCAACAACAGTATCAATATTATTTATAATTTCAGCATAGCAGTGATTAAAAATCCCTCATTGACATTATCATTAGACATTTATAAAAAAAAAAAGAAAAAAAAGAACAATAGTGTCACAGTGGCTTACACTTGCCTCGCATCTCATAAGCTTGACAACACAGTGTCCAATATTTTCAGAAAGATAAAATAAGTCATATTTTTGGTTCGTTTGATAGTTAAAACAAATTTACATTATTGCAATCAGTTGATAAAATATTGTCCTTTACAATTATAAAAGCTTTTTTTTTTTTTAAATGGAGTACTCTGCTTGCATGTCAGCAGACTGGGGTAGATCCTAGGTATTGAATGAATACAGAATCGTTTTCAGTCGGGAAAATATTGTTTTTGAATCGAGAATCGAATCGAAAAAAATCAATATATTATCGAATTGTGACCCCAAGAATCTTACTGACAGGGTGCAGTGCGTCTCCCATAACAATGTGACCTCGGACTATGTTAAGGTAACGTGTGGAGTTCCCTAGGGTTCGGTCCTTGGCCCTGCAATCCTTAGCATCTACATGCTGCCGCTGGGTGACGTCATACGTAAATACGGTGTTAGCTTTCACTGTTATGCTGATGACACCCAACTCTACATGCCCCTAAAGCTGACCAACACGCCGGACTGTAGTCAGTTGGAAGCGTGTCTTAATGAAATTAAATAATGGATGTCCGCTAATTTTTTGCAACTTAACGCCAAAAAAACGGAAATGCTGATTATCGGTCCTGCTAGACACCAACCTCTATTTAATAATACAGCTTTAACATTTGACAACCAAATAATAAAACAAGGTGACTCGGTAAAAAATCTGGGTATTATCTTCTACCCAACTCTCTCCTTTGAGTCACACATTAAAAGCGTTACTAAAACGGCCTTCTTTCATCTCCGTAAAATCGCTAAAATTCGCTCCATTTTGTCCACTAAAGACGCTGAGATCCTTATCTATGCGTTTTTTACGTCTCGTCTCGATTACTGTAACGTATTATTTTTGGGTCTCCCCATGTCTAGCATTAAAAGATCAAAGTTGGTACAAAATGCGGCTGCTAGACTTTTGACAAGAACAAGAAAGTTTGATCATCCATCCATTTTCTACCGCTTATTCCCTTTTGGGGTCGCGGGGGGCGCTGGCGCCTATCTCAGCTACAATCGGGCGGAAGGCGGGGTACACCCTGGACAAGTCGCCACCTCATCACAGGGCCAACACAGATAGACAGACAACATTCACACTCACATTCACACATATTACGCCTATACTGGCTCACCTGCACTGGCTTCCTGTGCACTTAAGATGTGACTTTAAGGTTTTACTATTTACATATAAAATACTACACGGTATAGCTCCATCCTATCTTGCCGATTGTATTATACCATATGTCCCGGCAAGAAATCTGCGTTCAAAAGACTCCGGCTTATTAGTGATTGCTAAAGCCCATAGAGCGTTTTCCGTTCGGGCTCCAGTACTCTGGAATGCCCTCCCGGTAACAGTTCGAGATGCTACCTCAGTAGAAGCATTTAAGTCTCACCTTAAAACTCATTTGTATACTCTAGCCTTTAAATAGACCTCCTTTTAGACCAGTTGATCTGCGGTTCTTTTCTTTTTCTCCTATGTCCCCCCTCTCCCTTGTGGAGGGGGTCCGGTCCGATGACCATGGATGAAGTACTGGCTGTCCAGAGTCGAGACCCAGGATGGACCGCTCGCCTGTGTATCAGTTGGGGACATCTCTACGCTGCTGATCCGCCTCCGCTTGGGATGGTTTCCTGTGGACGGGACTCTCGCTGCTGTCTTGGTTCCGCTTTGAACTGAACTCTCGCGGCTGTGTTGGAGCCACTATGGATTGAACTTTCACAGTATCATGTTAGACCCGCTCGACATCCATTGCTTTCGACCCCCTGGAGGGGGGGGGGGGGGTTGCCCACATTTGAGGTCCTCTCCAAGGTTTCTCATAGTCAGCATTGTCACTGGCGTCCCACTGGGTGTGAATTCTCTCTGCCCACAGGGTGTGAGTTTTCCTTGCCCTTATGTGGGTTCTTCCGAGGATTTCGTAGTAGTAATGGTTTTACAATCCTTTGAGACATTTGTGATTAAGGGCTATATAAATAAACATTGATTGATTGATGAGAATCGATATTGAATCGAATCGTGGGACACCCAAACATTCACAGCCCTAGATTATATCGTATATGTATTGTGTGCTTTTGTTATGTTCTTTTTCTTTTAAATTTTAATTTTACTGCCTTTTTTACATCATGGCTAGGGGACTACAGTTGACTAACTAGTCTTCTGGCTGATTCTGTCTTTGTTAAACATGTCTAGTCATGTGTTTTTTTATGAAATGGCATCGTCCCCTTTGAGTTAAACTAATCTTAATCTTAACATAACAAATTGATAATTCAAATGTACAATCATAACTGCATGATGCACACACTTGGACACATGTTGGCAATGTTAAATGTCTATGTCATAAATAATGCTTCTTCGTACACTTTAATCTGGTTTAGTTAGCTCTGCAGTAGCTAACACTACTGACATGACATGTTAGCAGTAATTTATGACCTCCCTTTACTGATTTGACTCGACATCAAGCGAGCAATGTTCAAAGTGTATAATTATGTTCAGTGTCCAATAATGTATTAATAATCACAGTATTTTTGTGGGGGGAAACCGTGAGAGCGAGCGACGGCAGATGGCTAAATGCTAACGACTATTAGCACTCACTTTGTGTAAGCCGCTCCCAAGTCGATGACTATGGCAGTCTTCTCCGCTCCACTTCCAAGATCATCAAATAATGGCATCGTCGAGTTGTTTAAGATCGCCTTCACAGCGAAAAAACGCCGTTGAAGTCAGCTTTGACGATCTTTTTATTTTTTTTTTACATGATCACCATCATTAGAGGCGGAGAGAGGGAGTGAATCTGTTGACTTGAGGCTGGGCTGGGCGGGGGCTTGAGAGTCGCGACGACGTCACACAAAAAGCGCCTGTTCAAAAATGTGACAAAAATAGTACTTGAGCCTCGACTATTAATTGGATGGTTAGAATTGAAATATTTTGTTTTTTTTGCTTGAGTGTGAGGATACGCGTGGAAAAATACACCTTGTGACAGTTCACTTGAATGTATGTCTAATTTACACTTTTTGATACCTTTTTTTGCTTGAAAGTCTGATGGCAGCCACTGGAGCGGTGGGCGTGCTGAAGGAGACGTGAAGCCGCCACCACTCTCTCCTCTCTGCATTCCTCCCACATTTCCGTCGCGTCCCTTTGCATCCTCCATCATGACGGTCGCTGCAAGGTAAGGACACTTAGGGTTATTTTGTTTTTTAGCCATATGCGACTTTCACTATCAACGATATGCTCTCGATGGCACATAATGTACAATAATATTTATTTATCAGCGCTTGTTTGTTTACTAATCATACGTGGCTGCACAAAAAAGCCTGAACGGGGAAAGTGGGCTTGGATTAGATTTTTTTAAATTAGTATGCACCACTTGACGATGCTTACAGTGACTCAGCTCGGATTTTGTGACCATGACACAGCGGATCTGCTAATTAGTGCAATCAAGGGACTGCAAAATAAATAAAATAAATAATATTTTTGGGTATTTTACATGAATGCTTGCACAAGTGAGAATGTGTTTTGGGGGTAAAATATTTGGTAATTTGTACACAAAAAATCAGAATAGTGCAACTTCTACACTAAGATAGACGCAATGTAAAAACACATGCACTGGCCCTTTAAGGAGCAGCCTCACACAGTAATACAAGTTCCAATAGTCTATTTAAGCCTCTTAACATTTATCATGTGTACCACTGCAGGCACTGAGAGCAGACAGAAGATGCTGACGTCCGACTCGCTCTACCACTTCCTCCTGGCTGGAACATGTCTGTCTGTGTGTGGAAGTCCAGTCCTACAGCACCCATCGGCATCCAGGTCAAGAGATGGCAGTCATGCGGACGTGAGCTCACGTGGACTAACGTTGAAACCTTTAGGGGTCTCCATCCATAGTGACAACAATTCCCATGGGAAATCCGGGCCGAGCACATTTGAGACAAGAAGGAGGCAGGAAGCTGCACGTCAAAAAAGCACAAAGAAGAGCCACCGTGAAGCTTTGCTGATTTCTACCAGAACAAGGACACAGAGAGACATGGAGGACATCAGCACACATGACGAAGATGCAGAGACAAACTGGACATCTTCCACTGAGCGTTCCAATTCATCATTCGGGATCAAGAGTCCTGCCTCCTCCAGGGCCATTCCTTCACCTGCGTCCCCTCAGACATTCATGGCTTTACCATTGTTGGTTAATGAAGGCCCAATATTGCCCACACCACCAGAACCACTCTTACCTGACATTGAACCCAACATGATGCCCAAAGACGACAGCACTGAGAGCCTTTGGACTGAGGCCGCCAGATCTGGTGGAGGTAAGAAATGCAATCAAATGACAATATTACTGCATCATCTAATGCAGTGTTTTCCAACCATTGGGCTGCGGCACACTAGTGAGATACAGTCTGGTGTGCCGTGGGAGATTATCTAATTTCACCTATTTGGGTTAAAAATATTTTTTGCAAAGCAGTAATTATAGTCTGCAAATTGTGTGTTGTTGTGTGTCGGTGCTGTCTAGAGCTCGGCAGGGTAACCGTGTAATACTCTTCCATATCAGTAGGTGGCAGCCGGTAGATAATTGCTTTGTAGATGTCGGAAACAGCGGGAGGCAGCGTGTCTAATTCTTAAACCCAAAATAAACAAAAGATGAGTGCCCCTAAGAAAAGGCATTGAAGCTTAGGGAAGGCTATGCAGAACGAAACTAAAAACAGCAAAACTTACTGTGGAGCAAAGATGGCGTCCATAATGTACATTGGAACATGACATGACAATCAACGATGTCCCCACAAAGAAGGATGAAAACAACTGAAATATTCTTGATTGCTAAAATAAAGTAGATGCGGGAAATATCGCTCAAAGGAAGACATGAAACTTATACAGGAACATACCAAAGAAAGAAAAAACGCCACCAAAATAGGAGCGCAAGACAAGAACTAAAACACAACACAGGAAAACAGCAAAAAACTCAAAATAAGTGACGGTGCGATGTGACAGGTGGTGACAGTACACCTACTTTGAGACAAGCGCTATAGTGATGCATGGTTGGTTATGGTTTAAAGTCATACCCAACAATTGGGACAACAACTTTTTACTGTCAACTGAGTTGAGTTTTTTAATGATTTCTGCTGGTGGTGTGCCTCCAGATTTAAAAAAAAAAAAAAGTGCCTTGGCTCAAAAAAGGTTGAATATCACTGATCAAATGAGATCTATTCCAGAAACGGCACTTTTCCAAATATAATAATGTTCATTGTACCACTGTTTATTATTGGGTTTCTGCACTGCATTTGTAACATCACGTTGACCTTATTTAACTTCATGGTATTGGAAGCAGCTCTCAGTATGATGCACGACAATCTTACACCACTGCAAACTACAGTAATAAACACAGTGCTCCACTTTGAACCTGCAGGTGGTGTAAGTTCTATTCTGTTGCATGCGGGGCTTTAAAGAACATCCTGCATGGTCAAGGCAGGATGGCAGAGTGTGTTAAATAAGCCTTAGTCAGCAATTCATAGTGACAAAATTAAAGAACCTGGAGATAGGTTGATTGGCAACACTAAAATGGCCCTAGTGTGTGAATGTTGTCTGTCTATCAGTGTTGGCCCTGTGATGAGGTGGCGACTTGTCCAGGGTGTACCCCGCCTTCTGACCGAATACAGCTGAGATCGGCTCCAGCACCCCCCGCAACCCTGAAAGGGACAATCGGTAGAAATGGATGGAAAATTAAATAAACATAAAGACCATCAAAGAGATTAAAATCAAAAAAATATATATTTATTAATTGGGGAACATTATTACATTATATAAATTCCAACTTTATTATTTACATTAGAATAATTAAATAATCATAGTAGTACCTCAGTTTATGACTTGAATTGGTTCTGCTTTGAATCTTGATTCAGAACACTTGTATCTCGAATCAACGTCGCTACTAAACTAAAATTAATGAACTAAAATCAATTTAATCTGTGCTTGGCCCACCAAAACAGCACAAGTTTAATACATAACGTGCCCTTTAAAAATAAAAACTAACTTTTAGATAAGACATATTTCATAAAAACAATACAACAGAATGTAGTACAAACATTGTTGTTTTATGATGTACTACTACTAATAATAAATAATGGCATTTATCTTGCAAAGTGGACTTCCACGATATCTGCATCCAGCTGCAAAACACACCATCAGCTGCCTCTTCCTATTTTCATAGATTAATGTTCGCCATTTAGATACTGTATTATTTTAACATCCTTGGTTTGCATTATCAACTCATTTTGCTTCAGTATGTTGCAGACTAGTAGTGATACGCTCTAAATACTTGACCAAGTTAGGTACACATTCGATCATGTTTTTGTTGATTTCTTTCTTTAATTCAATAAATATCATTCATTTCTTCCTCTCAGCGCTGTCCTTCCCACTCACTTTCTTCCTTCCCATGTTTGTAAAAACAAAGTTATGTCCATATTTTGCTAAAAGCGAATGTTAGCTATTAAGACCAGATGTTTTGGTCGGATCTTTTGGAGAGGCTCGCAACATGAATTCCTGCTTGTAACCTAAAGCATAACAATTAGTCGAGAGATAGCCTTTATCTCAAAACACTCTTTAATTGAGGTTCCGCTGTACATTATGGAATCCTTAAATATGATCGTAAACAATTTTGATTATTATTTTTTCATGGATGTTTTCATATTACATGGTGGTTTTCACTTGGCTGCAGCATCATGCATGATGAAGTTAAATGCCAGAACATTACCAAAAACTTTTAATCATAATTTATTGCTGTGTTGTAATCACATGACCTAGAGGCACTTCAGGGTTTCAGACGAGTCCCATAAGGCTACGGTTTCTTTACCGGCATCAGTGCAGATTTGGGTGTATTTTGAAAGGTTTGAAGACAATCATATAAGCGATCATGTAAGAATATTTAAAGTGGAGTGGATTTATGCACTCTCAAGAAAAATAATTTTCAAAATATTTAAACCATTCATCATTACATCATAACCATTCAGTGCTTGCCTCGACCAAACTTCCTTGACACTTACAAGAAGAAAAGATTGGAGGCACATCATGTCTTTTAGATCTGAGGGGTCCACAAATTAATCATTAATTAATGAAAGACAATGTTGGACTTTTTCATGCATAGGTATAACATATTTGATTGGCATAACGAGTACAGTGCTGCGGTGACGTTGATGCTAATGAGAAAAAGATATGCTTGTTTGCCTTTGATTTCCTGCTACTAATATTAGTCTCATCTACAATTCATGTCTGCAGTTGTTTTTATGGTGTGAAGTTCATATTTTGTCTCATTGTTTAGCTATGAATGTCTCTGTTGCTGAGAACATGCACATTCCACACAGAAAGACTGCGAGCCCAGGGATCGAACCCAGGACCTTGTTTTTGTGAGGCATACACACTAAACTCTGTAACACTGTGCTGCCCCAATTGGGCTTTTTAACATTGGCTCCATGCTGTTTAAAGGATGCTGTCTAAGTCAATATCTGCTCCTCCAATTGAGATGACAATTTTCAGGCTGCTTTTCGAAATCTTTTCGACAAAAAAATAAACGTAAATTTATTTGAAAGAGTATTTTTTCTTTCCACTGCAGTCTTCTTTGTCATTGTGTAATAGGTACATTGTGAACTCCAAACTTCTGTGTGTTCTAAGATGTCACAGCGGAACATTTTGATCCTGACACAGCGGCTAAACAAAACCTCTCCGTATTTTCATGGATAAAGAACATGAAAGCTTTTATTCTTGACAGTAACTACAATATGGCTTTGTGGTTAGTGTCTGCCCTGAGATCGGTAGGTTGTGAGTTCAAATCCCGGCAGAGTCATACCAAAGCCTACCGGTATATAATGTAAAATGGGACCATTACTTCCCTGCTTGGCACTCAGCATCAAGGGTTGGAATTGGGGGTTAAATCACCAAAAATGATTCCCGGGTGCAGGGGCAGCACGGTGGAAGAGGGGTTTGTGCACCTGCCTCACATTACGAAGGTCCTGAGTAGTCCTGGGTTCAATCCCAGGCTCAGGATCTTTCTGTGTAGAGTTTGCATGTTCTCCCCGTGACTGAGTGGGTTCCCTCCGGGTACTCCGGCTTCCTCCCACCTCCAAAGACATGCACCTGGGGATAGGTTGATTGGCAACACTAAATTGGCCCTAGTGTGTGAATGTGAGTGTGAATGTTGTCTTTCTATCTGTGTCGGCCCTGCGATGAGGTGGCGACTTGTCCAGTGTGTACACCGTCCACCGCCCGAATGCAGCTGAGATAGGCGCCAGCGACCCCCATGGCCCCAAAAGGGACAAGCGGTAGAAAATGGATGGATGGATGGATTCCCCGGTGCCACCACCGCTGCTGCTCATTGCTCCCCTCACCTCCCAGGGGGTGAACAAGGGGATGGGAAAAAGGAAGAGGACACATTTCACCACACTTAGTGTGTGTGTGACTATCTTTGGTAAAGAAAAATAAATGTCACTCATCACTATACTTGCCAACCCTCCCGATTTTCTCACGACAATACCGAATTTCAGTGCCCCTCCCGAAAATCTCCCGAAGCAACCATTCCCCCGATTTACACCTGGACAACAATATTGAGGGCGTGCCTTAAAGGCACTTTCTTTAGCTTCCTCTACAACCTGTCGTCACGTACACTTTTCCACCATACAAACAGCGTGCGGCCTAGTCACATGATACAGTATATGCGGCTTCTGCACACACACAAGTGAATGCAACGCATATTTGATCAACAGCCATACAGGTCACACTGAGGGTGGCTGTATGAACACCTTTGACACTGTTACAAATATGCGCCACACTGTGAACCCACACCAAACAAGAGTGACAAACACATTTCAGGAGGACATCTGCACCGTAACACAACATAAACACAACAGAACAAATACCCAGATCCCGTTGCAGCACTAACTCTTCCGCTACCACCAAATCCCGCCCACCTTAGCCCCGCCCACCCCCCACCATCTCCCGAATACGGAGGTCTCAAGGTTGGCAAGTATGCTCATCACTAAGTCGAGCACAGACCTTGACCATGGTGAAAAACACATTCAGTTAAAGGTATCTGTAGTACTACTATATTGTCACAAGATGGCAGCAAATGAAAGTGCACGTAGCCATTTTCAGTTCTCGCCTGCTAAGTTCAGTATTTGTTTATCCTCGGACAGAAGTGGTTCTCAAACTTTTTTCACCAAATCCCACCTCCGAAAAAAATTGTCTCTTCAAGTACCACCATAATGACCAACTGTAGCTCAGTAGGCCTAAATCATCATTAAAAACAAGGCAGAAGTTTTATTTACGTTTAATATCTTTCGCCTCCGTAACATTACACAGAGTTTGAACAATAACACTGTTAAAGTATAGGAAAATAAAACACTGTACTTTAATTGAGTGAGCATTTGGCCTACCACTAGATGGAGCCCGCGTACCATTACTGGTACACATACCACAGTTTAAGTATCCCTGTTCTAGGACAACAGCATGTAAATAATCTTGTGCCCTCAAACGCACCTCTCATTTTTCCACTGACAACTGCAGACACTGTTGCGCCGCCATCTCAGGAGGACGCCACAGAGGCCACCATGTCATCTGAGGCCCTCCCTCTAATTTTTGAGCCTCTGGAGGAATCCGCGACAGACGGAGCCCATCAAGCTCCGCCCGACAACTCCCTGTTTCCCACTGCCATCATGGTCACCCGAGGCACGCCCCTGTCGGAAGCAGACCGGGAGTTGATGGTCACCACGCAGGCAGTCAAGGGAACCATCCAGTCAGGTAAGTTTGTATCCACTGCATGGCACAAAAAACATCCAGTTTTGGAAGTTGGATGATGCCAGAATAAAAAATAACAGAGGCTGCCCTATTTCTGTTGGAGAGCTCGTCTTGCTTCAGGCAGCTCCTGGCTTTCCCTCACAGAAAATGATCCTGCAGAGATGAGGGAGCCAGTTGAGTGCTTGATCTGAAACCAAAAATGGCTGCAGTAAATGAAGACGCCTTGATCAAAGAGGGGAAAACATCAACTGCTAATTAAGAAGTATTTGAGGGGAGATATATTCAGATTTAAATAGTAGGAGTTAAAACACTATTTATGGAGCACGATAAAACAATGAGTGACATTCATTCATGTTCAAGACAAAGGTTCCTTTTGCACATTTTTGTTGCACACATTTTGAACTCTTAGCAGAGTATTATTCATCTGGATGCAGGTTTTCATCATGTCTGAAAGAGCATTATACAAAAAGTATGGACTGATTAATAGAAAATGGTGTCCCAAACTTTTTCAACTCCGATACGACACCAATAATCGTGCCTTGAGGATTGGCCGACACTGACATTATTCCTACACAATTTTAGCCGTAATGAAAATACATAATCATTATTTTGTAGTGTGGAATGTTAAAAAAAGTTCTGGTCAAGTGAAACTACTCAAACAGAGAACACTTGTACACTGCAAAAACTGAAATCTAAGTAAGATTAAATATCTAAAACAAGGGTGATATTTGCTTATTTTCTGTCTGATAAGATAATTGTTCTCACTCAAATGATTTTATGTTAGAGTGTTTTACTTGTTTTAAGGGTTTTGGTCCTAAATTATCTCAATAAGATATTAGAATTTATTGCTGAGATTTTAAAACCTGTATTTAGTAAAACATGCTTGAAACTAGGATATCAACTGTTGCAAGGCTGTGTCATCAACACTCACAAGTAAAAAAATACTTTTTTAAAGTAATAATTTCTTATTACAAGCATGAAAATAAAAGCATGACTTTGACACAATTGTGTTTCATTTTAAAACAGAATACAGCCCAATGGACTTTGCTGTTTTATTTTCAGTGAAACAATAGAAAATACGTACTCATATAGTAGTGCGGTTGTTATTAGTGAGAATATACTTATTTTAAGGTATTTTTGGGTTCATTGAGGTTAGCTATTTTACTTGTTTTGAAAAGTCTTGACAAGCCAAATTTTCTTGTTCTATTGGCAGATAATTTTGCTTAGTTCAAATAAAATACCCCTAATTTTTTGTATTTTTATTTCTTGTTTTTGAACATTGACGTTTTGCAGTGTTGGTAGCAAAAACACTAAGGCACAGGTGTCAATTTCAACGCTTACTCAACGTTCACATGATTTCTTGTGGCCCCTGACAGCATGGAAATAATTTGCGTTAATAAAGCACTTTGTCTTTCTTGTTAAATAGATTTTTATTTTGACAGAAATGATTGTACCGCATACAACTGCAGTTCTTAACTCAATATTATTTGATGCAACAAGCTATTCCAAGCTGAACATGAAAATCTGCTTGTCATATTGACTTGTGATTCCAAAACAAGGAGTTGGTAAAAACAGTAATCACATGAAGAGACAATTGTGTAAAAATACCATGAGGCTATTATATGTTTACGTGGTTTTGCAGTTATAAGTGGCCCTCTGAAGGTAGTCGTAACTGTAATGTCATCCATGATGAATAAAGAGTCTGACACACTCACATAAGGCATGAAAGTACATACTTTTTATTTTGTAGCGAGGAATGTTTGATCAGGTGAAATTACTCAGATAACAATGATAGGTACAAAATTACTAAACCATACAGACTTTTTTTTAGAAACCTTATGACAGATATGGTTTGTTGGTTGATTTGAACATTTTAATAGTTTCAAAATGAGGCATCCCATTTTTAAATGTTCTTTACCATTTCCCCACTCCATATTAATTACTAACACATGTTCACTTCTTGTACTCAGTTTGTACACATTTCAACTCATCCACCCATCCATCCATCCATTTCCTACCGCTTGTCTCATTCGGGGTCGCATGCAGTCTAAAAGAAAAACCTGCTCAGTGGCCTTGTGCTTGGAGTGTCTGCCCTGCTGAGCCTGTAAGGTTGTGAGTTCAAACCCCGGCCGAGTCATACCAAAGACTATAAATAATAGGATCCATTACATCCCTGCTTGGCACTCAGCATCAAGGGTTGGAATTGGGGGTTAAATCACCAAAATGATTCCCGAGCGTGGCCACCGCTGCTGCTGACTGCTCCCTGCTCCCCTCACCTCCCAGGGTGTGAACATGGGGATGGGTCAAATGCAGAGGATAATTTCATCACACCTAGTGTGTGTGTGTGTGTGTGTGTGTGTGTGTGTGTGTGTGTGTGTGTGTGTGTGTGTGTGCGTGTGTGCGTGTGTGCGTGTGTGCGTGTGTGTGTGTGTGCGTGCGTGCATGCGTGCGTGTGACTATCAGTGGTACTTTAACTTTAACTTTAGTGGAGTGTTAATTTGTGTTTTGGCAACACGTGGCGGTCACAATATTTATTAAAATAAGTGCATTTAAATAATTATTTAAATGCATGACGCAGGAAATTGAATGATCTAGAGATGTGTTACTGGATACTTTTTCCTTGGAGACTTTGTATGTCTGCGATGAGGTGGCGACCTGTCCAGGGTGTACACCGCCTTCTGCCCGATTGTAGCTGAGATAGGCACCAGCGCCCCCCGCGACCCCAAAGGGAATAAGCGGTAGGAAATGGATTGATGGATGGACTTTGTATGTGTAAGTAATATGCAATTCTGATAATTTGACAAATGTGCTGGTTTAGATTGCAATATTGTTCAATTAAGGACACCTTATTATGTTTGTTTAGTTTGTGTATACTATTGTGTGCTCAGCTGTTGTGTAGCTACAAGCTCCAAGTAGCCTACCATGTTTACCTTTTGTAAATGCCTTGACTAATATACAAGAAAAGACCAACTCTGTGTGGTTATTGGAAGACGTGTAAATGTTAACCGGTGGTCCAGTCTTGAACAAGTAAACGCGCTGAAGGACTGCTTTTACAAGTATCTGAGTTTATATCATAGATTTTAAATGTAAGCCGATATCCAATATTTTTTTCTGATTTCGGACCAGTATCCCTATCAGACCAATATCCGATACAAATATTAGATCGGGACACCCTTAGTTAATTTTAAAAAAAACAATACGACTGTAAATATACCACAAGTAGATCAATACAATATACTTTATTGTCTTACTAAGGGACATTTGTCTTGTACTCAGCAAATGTGCCACAAATTCCTTAAAAAGGCCTTAGTGACCACATGCGTGCACAGCACATTTTAGCTCTTATTTCCAAAATTGTGTACACTACTGAATTGGGGTCTTATGGCCGCTTATGTGGACACTTATACTGCCATCTGGTGGTGTCAGAAGAGTACAACATACAATGGAATTTGGAGGGGAAAAAAGTGTAAACATAAGAATTAGCATGTCACTAAACATGTAGTACACATTTGGACTAAGTACATCATATCAAAAGACGATTCTTAGTTTTTATTCTAATTAGGGTCCAATAAGCCCAAATAGCAAATAGAAATAAGAAAGCATGTAAACAAACAGCTTGGGCCTTAAGACGTTTTTAAAGGGGAACTGCACATTTTTATTTTCTTGGTGGCTAGCAATGCAGCTAATGAGAGCAATCAATTCTACCACTAAATCACTAGAAAAATGCATTCAAAAATCGTCACCAATACTTCATTTACGTTCTGTAACCTGTATAATAACCAAAATGTTCCAACGTTGTTATTTTAGAACACTAAGGAAGTCTTTTTCTAGCGTAGTAACATATCGGCTTGCTATGGGATTAGTCGTAAAAGCTAACTACAGCAAGAGATAAACTAGCTTCTACGTTTAACACGAAACATGTTTGGGTTTGTAATGCACAACACTGCAATACGACACCAATCTGTACTGACTGAAAGAAATGAACAATTATATTACAGTTTCTGTAAAGTATTAAACCACATTTTATGTTTGGTTTGTACACAGCAAGCCAGACAGTGTATGTCCTGTAGTTGTAATAACACGCATAGCGTGATTAATATAAAGTGACTCATTGATTGATTGATTGATACTTTTATTAGTAGATTGTACAGTTCAGTACATATTCCGAACAATTGACCACTAAATGGTAACACCCGAATAAGTTTTTCAACTTGTTTAAGTCGGGGTCCACGTTAATCAATTCACTCGATGAACAGTTGTCTGTTTGGTCCAGCTGGCCAGGGAGATTTTTTCCAGTTAAATATGGGTAAGCACTTCATTTATGTCGAAATAGCTTGGCTTCCAATTCCACATTTTGCAGCTTCGATTCACTTTTACCTCACTCCCTTGGTTTCCCTCTGCTCCAACTTTTCACTCTTCCTTCACGCTGGCTTCAAGAAGCAGTAGTTCACTCTTCATAATTTCAGATCAAAAAAGATAAGGTTGTTAATCCTTATTTGTGCAAAAATAGTCGTCTTTGTTGCTTGTTACCAAGTCGGCCATGATTAGAACACACACTAGCGTTTTGTATCTGGAAGGGGTTTTTGCCTGAAGTCAGATGTGCACTGCTATGGAAACGGAAATAAATGCGCCAAAGAATTAGTTCCGGAAATGATTAAAATGAGCAAAATATAGTAAATCTTGTACATATTGCATACTGTTATGAACGTGTCTGTTACTACATTATATATAGACTTGCAGTGTGTATACAAAATGTTGATGGAGGGTTTTGAAAATTGCTTTTGAAGGCTTAGAAGGCAATGTTTTTTTTATCATCTTTACAACCCCCATCCCTCAAAAGACGTGCTCTTGTCTCTCATAATGATTAAAAACTATAGACAATATTCCAGAAAAAGTGCAGTTTCCCTTGAACAGCCATCATGACAAAAAACAGACATATACCTTAGAGACTAACTTTGCACATGCGCATCACATAAGTATAACAGTTAAATAAGTTAAAACACATTGAAAGACGTACAGTATGCTGAAAAAAACATAATAAAAACACTATAAAAATTAAAACTACGGCAAAATCTTCGGACTCACAGCATTGTTTAGGACTTTGATAGAGGTTGGAACAAATTGATTCCTGAAGCAGTTGAGTTTGCACTTTGGGACCCTATATGGTCTGCCTGAGTGTAGGTGTTGGTATTCTAAATTAAAAATATGTGATGGCTAAGTCACCATGTGTGCCGAAGAACACTTTGTTAATAAATGGACTGCAAAGTCTGATAGTTACGTTTTCGCATCACCTTCACAGTAAGTTGATGACATCCCTTATTGGAGCAAAATCTCCAGTACCGGCTTATTAAAAAAAAACATGCCCACACCATACGGTCTCAGTTTGCGTAAGTAATACGTTCTTTGCTTTAAATGGAAAAACAGACTTTCCACACATGGGCACCTGAAAGAGTAATCCAGTGAGATGAGCAGGCCTGTTGAATGGCATGACATTGTCAGAGTTGCCACTGACAGTTTGTCTGTGTTTTAGTTTCTGCTCTGTGTGTTTAGTATTTCCTGTCCTTAGTTCATGTCTAGTGCTCTTATTTTGGTTCAGCTTCCTGTTTGTCTCCCTGTGTCCTGTTTTCACTCACCTGCGGCTGATTGGCATCTGGTCACACCTGATGTCAAGCAGCCAGCTCCTACTTTACCTGCTTTGTTCCTCCAGTCAGGGCTGGATCATTGTATTGTATTGTATTGTCATTCGGACTTGTTTTGTCGTTGCTACCGTGTCATGTTGTTTTGTTACAGCTACTACCTGTCGTGCTACATTTTGTCCTGGTCATTGTAGCGGTAAGCTGTTTCTCTTAGCATTAGTTATTTCCAGTTTTTCTGTTTGTTGTCCACTAGCTTCCGTGCTAAAGTTCCTTTTTGTTTTTCTAGCTCCCAGTGCTAGCTCTCTTAGTTTGTTATTCCGCCCACGTGCGTGCTTTTTGTTTGTTCTTGTTCTATTATTTATTATTAAATAATGTCTTCATATCCAATGCCTTCCTCCATCTCTGCATCTTGGGGTTCAACAACAAATACCTCTGACAGACATGTATGACAACAGGGCTGCAGTCTGCAATTGATGTTGGGTCAGAGACCATCTCTTTAGTTTTGTTCACATTCAAGATGAGGTTGTGGGCATCACACCCTTGCTCCATTCCACAAAAATATGCAAAAGGGATCTGAATCTGTGTGCAGCAGGCTGAAGATGGCATACGGTATCATCAGAAAATGTGAAAACAAGGTTCCCAGTGGAACTGTTTGTATAAAGTCTAAAAAGGACCGGGGAGCTAACAAAACCCTGCATAACTCCTGTGCTGATTATTTATAATTGAATCACTTGTTTATTTTTCAACAAGTTTTCAGTTATTTTTATATATTTTTTTCCAGATAGTTCAAGAAAGACCACTACAAATGAGCAATATTTTACACTGTTATACAATTGAATACATCAGAAACTGATGACATAGTGCTGTATTTTACTTCTTTATCTCTTTTTTTTTCAACCCAAAGTGCTTTGCTCTGATTAGGGGGTACTTGAATTAAAAAAATGTTCACATAGTCATTGTCATTTTACCCATTCGTATGCCTAATAATGTATATTAGTTTTGTGTATTCCAT